>NC_067438.1:11837795-12112795 GCF_009764475.1 Pristis pectinata | reverse complement strand
GGCTATCTACACTTGGATTAAATCCCAGAGCAGTGAACATAGGGCACAGAACAGTACAGCACAGGAAAAGGCCCTTCGGCCCATGATGTTGTGCTGAACTAATTGAGCTAATAACACCTGATCCCTTCTACCTGCACATCCATCTGCCTGTCTAAGAGCCTTTTAAACACCTCTATCGTATCTGCCTCCACCCCTGGCAGCATATTCCAGGCACCCACCACTCTCTGTGTAAAAAAAAACTTGTCCCACACATCTCCTTTAAACTTTCCCCCCTCACCTTAAATGCATGCCCTCTAATATTAGACATTTCGACCCTGGGAAAAAGATACCGGCTGTCTACTCTGTCTATGCCTCTCATAATTTTATAAACCTCTATCAGTTCTCCCCTCAGCCTCTGCCGCTCCAGAGAAAACAACCCAGGTTTGTCCAACCTCTCCTTATAGCACACGCCCTCTAATCCAGGCAGCATCCCGGTAAACCTCTTCTGCACCCTCTCCAAAGCCTCCACATCCTCCCTGTAACGGGGCGACCAGAACTGAATGCAATACACCAGACGCGGTCTAACCAGAGTTTTCTAAAGATGCCACTAAGCTTCCCGACTCTTGAACTCAGTGCCTTGACTAATAAAGGCAAGCATGCCATACGCCGTCTGTACCACCTTGTCAACCTGTGTGGACACTTTCAGGGAGTGGTGTGGGTTTGCTATCTCCCAGAGGTAGAATGCACTGAATTCTGACTTGTAACCTACACCATGGGGGATGATATCCGGAGGGTGCTGCCAGAGGAGCTGGTGTAATCAGATACGATCACCTCATTTAAGAGGCATTTAGACAGACACTTAATTATTCAGGGCCCAGAAGGACACAAGACCTAATGCAGGCAAATGGGGTTAGTCTAGATGGGCAAAAAAGGTCAGCATAGAGGTGGTGGGCCAAAGAGCCTGTTTCTGTAGCAACAAACAATCTGCTGGAGGAACTCAGCGGGTCAAGCAGTGTCTGTGTGGAGGGGTGGGGTGGGGGAGGAATTGTCGATGTTTTGGCTCGAAACCCTGCACAGGTGCTGTGCAACTCTATATCTCCGTAGTGACCCCCAAATACTGGGAAAACTGGGGTGTAAATAGGGCAAGAGTTCCTCAGGAATTTCTGCTCCCAATTTTCCACGCTGCCCTTCAACTCCCCGGAATCTCTGCTGTCTTCAAGTTCTGGGTGGTTGTTGAGCCCAAGTCCATTGAGTGCAGCCCAGTGGCGCAGCAGGTAGAGCCGCTGCCTCTCAGGGCCAGAGACCCGGGTTCGATCCCGACCTCCGGTGCTGTCTGTGAGTGGAGTTTGCACCTTCTCCCTGTGACCGCGTGGGTTTCCCCCGGCTGCTCCGGTTTCCTCCCACATCCCAACGACGTGCGGGGTCAATGGGTTAATGGGCCCCCTGTAAGTTGCTCCCCAGTGTGTGGGTGAAGGGTAGAATCTGGGGGGAGTTGATGGGGATGTGGGGAGAATAAAATGGGATCGGGGTAAATGGGTCCGCACAACCCAGTGGGCCGAAGGGCCTGTTTCCGTGCTGTATCACTCTATGCCTCAGTGTAAAGTTTCCAGTCACCCCCATACAAAACTCAGGCACCCCCTCCCTACACCTCCCCCTACACCTCCCCTCCCCTCCCCACCTCAACCACGATTCCGATCCACCTCTGCAAGAAGCATTTCCCACAGACCCCTGTCATTTTAAACCGAGTCACGACGGAATTTCTTCCGACAGAGAGTTGTGGAGGCAGGAGAATCTCTGGAAATTACCCCGGAGCATTGTGGCGGCTGGATCACCGGGGGTGTCGGGGGGGGGGACGTTGAGGGGGAGTGTTGGGGGGGGACATTGAGGGGGAGTACCAAATGGGGGTATTGAGGGGGAGCGTTGGCGGGGCATGGGGGGGGACATTGAGGAGGGGAGTGGAGGTAACTATGAGAAAGATCGGGGGACTGAGGGCTGTGGGCAGCTGGCACAGAGGCCGGGTCATTGGAGGAATTTAAAGTGGAGTCAGATGACTACTTAAAAGGTGAAGGAACTGAGGTTAGGGGTTGAGGTCTGGGGTAGATCAGCCAGGGATGAGGGTCAGGCTAGAGGGGCCGAGTGGCTTTCTGCCCCTATCTCCTTCTGCTCTGTTGATGTCCCCTCAGCATTACGTCCGACCCTGCCACCCTGCCAGTGTCCTCGTCTTCAGGTTGCAGTCGAGAGGGAGGCCCCTCCATCCCTGATCCACCCCTGTCCCTGCCGGAATCATGTATCCCGGGGACCCACAGGTGGGGCTTCCCAGAGTTCCCACCTGGAGAAGTCTGGCCGGCTCCTCTTCGCACAGCCTCTGCTGGACATCGGCCATCTCGGATTCCAGGGCAGTCCTCTCGTCCCGGGCCCGGCGGAGGGTGTCCTCCATCTGCCTCAGGACCCGGCCCTCCTCCTCCCGCAGCTGATCCAGCAGCCCGTCCTGCTCCCGCTGCAGGAACTGCCGCAGGAGGTCCAGCTCGGAGACGATGCGCTTCCCCAGGGCGGCCGTCTTCTCCTGATCCATGGAAGGAGGTAGGACGGGGGGGGGGGGGGGGGCTCATTTCTCATCAGGTGACCATTTACCCCTCGATGCCCCCTCCCCCCCAACATTCCCAATGTTCCCCCTCGACATCTCCCCTCAAGGTCACCCCTCAATGTCTCCCCTCGATGTCCCCCCATCTCCCCCTCGACACCCCCCTCAGTCCCCCTCAATGTCCCCTGTCCAACACCCCCTCAACAACCTCCCCTCAACAACCCCCAACAACATCTCCCCATCAACACCCCCCATTCCCTCCTCAACACCCTCTCTCAATACCGTACCTCCTCCCCCACCCCCCGCCTCCCCCCCCCCCCACAACAACTGGAAGAAAGGCGGTAGATTCCAGCCCAATGGAGGACCCAGATCGGAGAGCTGCAGTCACTGGGGACCGATCTGTCGCTTCCATCTCCCAAGCCCTTGGAGTAGGGAGCCAAGCATTGGGAGACGTGCAGTTGTGTCAATGGTGCGATGCCAACGATTGCACCAGAGCTGTCAGGGGTGTGTGCATGAGCGTTGGTCCATTCCAGCAGTGTTGCATGGGCCCCAACTGCTGGTGACCTCCCACCAGTGACCCAGTGGATGTCACGTTCCCGGAACTGCGAAGTTTGGTCCCAGGGACAGAAGCAGGGATGAGAGGAGTGGGCTTCCCAACTCCCACCACTCGGCCGAGTTGGCAGGGAGCTCCCGACTCTCTCTCGGCTGACTGTTGGAATAGGGTGACACCTGAGCAGTGGGTGCCGGGATCCCGGTGTGGGACAAGGGTGGAGGCGGGGGTGGGGGAGCAGGGGAGCTTCCCCTCTGACCTCCTCGCTGAGTACCCAGGGTACACCGGCCAGTGATGGGACACTGGAGATCTGGGAGTGTCTCTTCCACGCTTGATCAGCGACCTGCTTCACCGCACGCTGATCCATAGTGAATCGTCCGCTGCCCAGGGGAACAGACACATGGAAGTCGGGAAGCAAACTCAACGGCCCCTCCTTGGGAGTGAGATGAACCCCTGGCACCTGCTGACAACCTGTCTCCGCCAGTGAAGCTTTTATATGAGGAGGACGCGACTGAGGGTGCCGAAATGATTCAGAAGGATGTTGCCGGGACAGGAGGGCTTGAGTTATCAGGAGAGACTAGATGGACTGGGATTGTTTTCCCTGGAGAGAAGGAAGCCCAGAGGTGATAGGAGAGGCGTAGATAGCCAGTGTCTGTTTCCCATGTCAGGGGTGTCTAAAACTAGAGGGCAGAGGTGAAAGTGGGAGGGAGGAGGTTGAAAGGGGAGCTGCCAGAGGAAGGGGTGGGGGCAGGAACAGTGCCAACATTCAAGAGGCATCAAGACAGCTACACGAATGAGCAGGGTATAGAGGGCTACGGGATTAATGCAGGCAGCTGGGATTAGTATAGAAAGGCATAGATGTGGTGGGCTGTAGGTACAAATCTGTGGGCAGGCACAGTAGTGTAGCAGTTAGCGTAACACTTTACAGCGCCAGTGACCCGGGTTTAATTCCGGCCGCTCTCTGTGAGGAGTTTGTACGTTCTCCCCGTGTCTGCGTGTGTTTCCTCTGGGTGCTCCGGTTTCCTCCCACATTCCAAAGAAGTACGTGTTAGGAAGTTGTGGGCATGCTATGTTGGCACTGGAAGCGTGGCGACACTTGCGGGCTGCCCCCCAGAACACCCTGCAGAAAAGATGTATTTCACTGTGTTTCGATGTACATTTGACTAATAAAGAAATCTTATCTATGGCCCTAAGTTGAGCGTAAGGCAGGAAAGTCCAGTATTCACATTGTGGGCACAGATGCGGAGACCAGAACTGAGATACAATCAGTGGGCAGCGTTGCTTCTACGTCTTCCTCCAAGCCTGTCGTTGATTGCCTACACTGGAAGGTGCTCTGGGGCAGCTGATGGCTGTGGGTGTGGACTTGCACATGACCCCAACTACGTCAGGACCACGGACCTCCCTCTCCTGACTGAACCAAGTGGGTACAATAACCAAGACCATATCTGCAGGGGGGGGGGACATTGTGTGGTTGATTTGCTACATAAACGAGGCCATGGTGCAAGAAAGAAATTCGAACAATCACCTTGAGCTCCAGAATTTTCTTTTCTTGGCTGGCCTCGATCCCACTTAACGTTTCGACCTGCTTTGCCAGTTCGACAGAAGATTCCTTCAGCTTCTCCTACAAGAGAAACAACCAACAGTGGGGCCACGTTTCCCGGTACATGGAGTGACTCCCCCGTCTGGGGATTGGCGGCCATTCATCCAATCAGCCTGATGCTTGCTTCTAGAGGGGGCGGGGTGGGAGGGGGCAAGGGGAGAAGGGGCAAGGACAGAAAGAGTGAGGAAGATGGGGGGCGAGGAGATGGGGCAAGGAGGATGTGGGCAAAATGGAGGAGGGCAAGAGGAGGAGAAGGGGTGAAGATGGGGGCAAAGGGAGGTGAGATGTGAGGAGAAAGGTTGTAAAGAATGGGGGGGCAAAGGGAGGGGCAAATCGAAGAGAGTGGGCAAGAGAAGGGGCAAGAAGGATGAAGAAGAGAGAAGGGGCAGGGAGTATGGGGCAAGGGAAGGATGGGCAAGGGAGGAGGCAAGAGAAGAAAAAGTGGCAGGGATTGAGGATGGGGCAAGCAGAACGAGGGAGGTGGGGAAGGGAAGGTGGGGGTGGGGGTGGGGGGTGGTCAGGGAGTGAGGGGGTCCTCACCTGGCAGAACTGCAGCGCCTCGTGGAGAGGCACGATACGGTGGTCCTTGTGCTCCTTGGACACCCCGCACACCACGCAGAGGGCTTCCCGGTCATCCTGGCAGTACAGCTTGAGCTTCTCGTCGTGACGGGGGCAGAGGCCGGGCCCAGGACCCCTCTCCCCGGGGCCACCGACGTCCAGCCGCAGCTGCCGCACCCTTTCCACGATGTTGGCCAGCAGCCGGTTGCTCTTGAGCCGGAGCTGGGGGAAGGTCTCGCGGCACTCGGGGCAGCTGAAGCCCGTCTCCAGCTCGCCCCAGAGACCCCCGATGCACGGGCGGCAGAAGTTGTGCTCACACTCCAGCCGAACGGGGTCCCGGAAGAGGTTCCGGCACACGGGGCAGGTCACCTCGCTGGTGAGGCCCTCGGCCAGCATCCAGCCTGACATGGCCTCACCCCCCCCCCGCCCCGTCCTCCCCGCTTGGACACCGGCTCTGCCGCTTGATGCACTCTTCCGGACCCTGTTGAAGGTAGGAACCGTGAGGGCAAGTCCGGGACCGCGGGACACAGCTCCCGGCAGACAATTGCTGCCAGGACTCGAGGGCCTGAGTTATAGGGAGAGGTTGGGCAGACTTCATTCCTTGGAGCGTCGGAGACTGAGGGGCCACCTTATGGAGGTGGATAGAACCACGAAGGGAGACCTTATGGTGGTGGCTAGAACCACGAATGGAGACCTTATGGAGGTGGCTAGAACCATGAGGGGCCACCTTATGGAGGTGGCTAGAACCATGAGGAGCCACCTTATGGAGGTGGCTAGAACCATGAGGGGTATAGACTAGGTGAATACACGCAGTCTTTTTCCCCACAGAAAGGGAATCAAAAACGAGAGGGCATGGGTTTAAGGTGAAGGGAAAGATTGAAAGCGGCAACCTCTTCACACAGAGGGTGGTCAGTACATGGAACGAGCTGCCAGAGGAAGTGGTTGAGGCAGGTACATTCAACGTTCAAACAACACTTGGACAGGTGCACGGATAGGAAAGGTTTAGTGGGATACGGGCCAGAGGTGGGGAAAATGGGACTGGCTCAGGTGGGCAACTTGGTGAGCCTGTTTCCACACTGTGTTACTCAATGACTCTCAGGTTGGTCTAGTTCCGAGGCCAGGGGCACAGGTTCGATCCCGACCTCCGGCACTGTGTGCGTGCGTGTGTGTGCGTGTGTGTGCGTGCGTGTGTGTGCGTGCGTGTGCGTGCGTGCGTGTGCGTGCGTGCGTGTGCGTGCGTGCGTGTGTGTGTGTGTGTGTGTGTGTGTGTGTGTGTGTGTGTGTGTGTGTGGAGTTTTCACCTTCTCCCTGTGACCAGGTGGGTTCCCCCACCGGGTGCTCCGGTTTCCTCCCACGTCCCAAAGACGCTGCGGGTCGGTGGGTGAATTGGCCCCTGTAAATTGCCCCCAAGTGTGGAGGAGCCAGTGGCAAGGGTTCGAATCCCACCAGCGTAACTCTTTGAATTCAAGTTACTAAATAACCCTGGAATAAAATCCTGGGGTTGTTCCTAATCCATTGGGAATGTTGCTAAAATCCACCTTGCTTCTTCCCCACCGCTGTCAGACTCCTGAACCAACCACCTCTCTCACATCCCTTCCCTGCGGTGTTGCCACGTTCTCTGACTCTTAACTCTCTCTCTCTTGGTTATTCCCTCATTGTGACTTCAGCATCTTTCTGCACTGCTTCAGACTACACAAGAGTCTTTGCCCCATTCTGTTGTTTTGCGCTTGCCACTGTATTTATTGGTGTATTGATTATTACCATGTACACTGATAACTCTGTGAGCTTCACACAAGCAAGGAATTTCACTGCACCCTGGTGTGTGCGACAATAGTGTTTAAGGTGAGAGGGGGAAAGTTCAAAGGAGATGTGCGGGGCAAGTTTTTTTGCACAGAGAGCGGTGGGTGCCTGGAATGCGCTGCCAGGGGTGGTGGTGGAGTCAGATACCATAGAGGCGTTTAAGAGGCTCTTAGAATGTGCAGGGAATGGAGGGGTATGGACCATGTGCAGGCAGAAGGGATTAGTTTAAGTAGGAGTCATCTGTTTAATTAGTTCAGCACAACGTTGTGGGCTGAAGGGCCTGTTCCTGTGCTGTACTGTTCTCTGTTCTATGTTCTCTGTTCTATGTTCCCTTTTCTATCCCTGTGTGTCTTTGCCCAACGTTTTAAATTTGACACTTGCTCCTTGAACTAATGGTTTTCATCCCTTTTCCCCAACTCTCCACACCTCCTATGGGACTTCCTTCGTGAAAAATCCTCCACAAATCTCACCCCTTCCCCTTCCCAAGAGCAGACTTGGCCTGGAAGCCTTCCCACGACAGGAGGGAGGTCGCCGAGGCAGGGCAGGGGTTAGGACGGGACTGGGGTCAGGGTAGGAAGCCACTCTCAGTCTGGGGATGTACAGGGAGAAATGAGACAGTCTGAGACAGATCGAGAGATCTCACTGTGAGAACGTTGCTTAAAATAACCGCCCCGTTACCCATAGAAAGTCAAGTAGGAAATCAGAGATAAGTAAGCAGAAGCCACCCGTTGTCAATGGGACAGTGGAAATGTCTTGAGGCAACATGTTATGAATATATTTATAACTGCACATTCCTTACCCAGTCAGAAATGACTCCACTCACTACACAGATGACTCAGGTCAGTATCTCCAGCGAGGCTGATGAACTAAAATCGGGAAGCCCCCACTTGTACCTTTTTACCTCTTGAGGCGTCTTTGTACCCCGAGTTTGAATTTGCTGGGAGGATCTTACTGGTGGACAGAGGACAGAGGGGGAGGGGCTCACAGCGCGGAGATACATTGACACTTATTGGCAACTCTTAAAGGGGCTGTGCCCGATTGATTAGCTGTAAGCAGAAGCCCAAGGCTCACGTGCTCAGTCCCTTTAAGTACTACAGGCAGAACAGAAACTCAGCTCATGTGATGGAACCTTCAGAGGTTATGAGAGTGAAGGGGTAGTGAAGTTGTAGTGAAGTTGTTGGGGAATCAGCCAGAGTTCTGGCCTACTGATCGTGAGTTCAAATCCCACCATCGCTACTGATGGTGGGATTCAAACTCACGATCAATAGAATAATATTGAATTTTATTATTGAATAATTATAGAATTATTGAATATTATCAAATAATTATTTAATATTATTATCGAATAATGTTTGAATAATATATTAACTGATGGTTAATAATATAATGAATTACATGACAATATAATTCATGAAGTGAGTCTGGAGGGGGTTCCCAGAGCAGAAATGTTGACTGTGTTTCACTCTCCACAGATGCTGCCTGACCTGCTGAGTGTTCCCAGCAAGTTTCTGTTTTAGCTCCAAAATGACCTCATTGGCAGTAACGGACACCTGAAAGGTGGGTTGATCTGAAACATGAACTGTTTCTCTCTCCACGGATGCTGCCTGACCCGCTGAGTGTTCCCAGCATTTTCGGTTTATATTTCAGATGTCCAGCTTCTTGAGTTTTCAGATAAACCTTGAATTTAGTATTTTTTTTTATAAACAGTGAGAAAGCTAAGGTTCAAAAGGGTTGGAATTTTTTTCTCCAAGGTTTTTCCCAGGGTTGGGGAATCAAGAACCACAGGGCGTAGATTTAAGGTGAGAGGGGAGAGATTTAATAGGAACCTGAGGGGCAACTTTTTCACCCAGAGGGTGGTCAGTATGTGGAACGAGCTGCCAGAGGAAGTGGTTGAGGCAGGCACATTAACAACATTTAAACGGTACTTGGACAGGTACATGGATAGGAAAGGTTTAGAGGGATATGGGCCAAACGTGGAAAAATGGGACTGGCTGAGTTGAGAATCTTGGTTGGCATGGACCAATTGGGCCGGAGAGTGTTTCCTTACTGTGTGCCGCTATGCTTCTAAGACAAAACCCCGTCATACAATTGGTAAATTGGTTTATTATTGTCACCCGTACTGAGGTACAGTGAAAAACTTTGTTTTGCATGCCATCCATACAGGTCATTTCACAACAGTACACCAAAGTAGTACAAGGGGAAAAGAAATAAGAGGGTGCAGAATATAGTGTGAAAGAACATTGTTAGTAATTCTTAAAATTTTAGAATTTAGATTTAAAAGAGTAGAGTAAGAGAGGTAATGAGCAGATCTGCAGACGGCAGCAAAGAGTCAGCACACTCTTTTGTTCTCTGTGATCCTTGCAGAAAGAGATCTGCCTCCTTTACCCAGACTGGGCCGACATGTGCCTCCAGACCCACTGAGGGTCCACAGTTCTGGGAATGATTAGATGGGGGGGGGGGGGGGAATTGACAGAGGGTTCACGCTGTATCACATCTTCAGTGGTTGTGATACAACCCGATCCCACACCAGACCCGAAAGATGTGGTTCCAGGTGCTGGAATTACAGCCATTACAGAGACAGACCCTTCGGCCCACCACATCCATGCTGACCTTTCGATACTAACCCCCATCAACCAGCACCTGCTCCGTATCCTTCTCTGCCTCGGTGATTCAAGTGCTCGTCCAGATACTTCTTAAACGCCGTGAGAGGTCTCTGCCTCCACCACCCCCTCAGGCAGTGCGTCCCAGGTTCCACCCACCCTCTGGGGGAAACAATTCCCCCTCGGATCCCCTCTGAACCTCTTACCTTAAGCCTACTGTCGGGCAGGAGGTACAGAAGCCTGAAGTCCCACACCACCAGGTTCAGGTACAGCAACCATTCGGCAAGCGGCACATCCCTAATCACTACCTCAGTACAGCAACACTATGACCACTTTGCACTAAAATGGGCTTTTGTTTTGTTCTAATTGTGTTCTTTCTTGTAAAAATTGTGTATAATTTATGCTAAATTTATACTTTTCTTGTGAATGCTGCTTATCTGCTGCTCTGTGCCTGTGAAGCTGCTGCAAGTAAGCTTTTCATTGCACCTGTGCACACATGGACTTGTGCAGATGACAATAAACTCGACCTTTACTTTGAAACCCTCTGGTCTCAGACCCCTCTGCCATAGAGAAACGTTTCTGCCTATCTATGCCCCTCAGAATTTTGGATCAGGTTCCCCGCTCAGCCTGCCCCGCTCTAAGGAAAACAAACACAGCCTCTCTGGTCTCTCCTGAACTTCCCATCCCAGGCAACACCCCGGAGAGTCTCCCCTTCATTCTCTCCATGGCAACCACGTCCTTCCTGCAGTGCGGTGACCAGAACTGCCCGCCGTGCTCCAGCTGTGGCCTGACCAATGTTTCCTGAAGTACCTTCCTGCCCTGGTATTCCGTGGCTCAGCCAATGAAGGTCAGCATGCTGAGTGCCTTCCTCCCCACCTCAAACCCCTGTGCCGCCAGGTTCGGGGACCTCTGGATGGACATGGAGGTCCCTCCGTTCCTCAACACTCCCGAGGGCCCGGCCGCTCGTGGAGTACACCCTTGCCAGCTGCCCCCATCGCCCTCCCCTTGGGACGTTTGACCCTCCGTATCGGGCAATGGGGTGGGTTTTCGAAAGGCAGGTTTCTGGGGGTAACTGGTCGAGGGGGAAGTGGGGTTCAGGATATTCCGGGTGCTGGAATCCTGTTCCTTGAGATCTCGGTAACCCTTTTCCGGCCCTGACACCCCTCCCGATCTCTGTAACCCCCTCCAGCCCTTACACCCCTCCCGATCTCTGTAATCCCCTCCAGACCTTACACCCCATCTCTGTAACTCCATCTAGCTCCTACACCCCTCCCTCAGTAACACCCTCCCCCTACATCCCTCCCTAACTCAGTAATGCCCTTCAGCTCCTACACCCCACCCTCTGTAATCCCCTCCAGCCCCCCCACACACCCCCCCTCCGTAACCCCACTGGCCCCCACACCCCCCATAACCCCCTCCAACCCCCACACCCCCCTCTGTAACCCCCTCTTGCCCCCACACCCCTCTCCTGCTGTGGATGTCCCTCCCTCCACTGGTGACCCCATCCACGTCCTCAGTTCCGAACCCCCCTCCAAACCCTCCCTCCCACTCCTCCTTTGCAACTCTCCCTTCTCCTTGAACAAGCCTTGTGGTGCAGGATCGGAACTCTCAGCCTAGAAAGAGGCCGTTCAGCCCATCGTGCTGCTGAAACAAGCAGCTGTTGGAGGCTAAGCCCATTTCCTACGGACTTGTAGATCACTGGTCACTCTCCCTCCTTTCATGACAAGTGTCCAGATTATCCCCTCCTATGCTGCTCTCACTCAGAACCAGTCACAGGTCTTCCCCCACACATCACTTCCAAACCCATGTAAAATCTTCGACATTACGATCACTCTTCCCAAACGCTTCTCGCTGCCTTGGTGAAGCAGCCAGCATAATCAAAGACCCCACCCACCCGGGTCATTCTCTCTTCTCTCCCCTCCCAACAGGCAGAAGATACAAAAGCCTGAAAGCACGTACCAGCAGGCTCATGGACAGCTTCTATCCTGCTGTTATAAGACTATTGAACGGTCATCTAGTACAATAAGATGGACTCTTGATCTCACAATCTACCTCGTTATGCAACTTACTGTCTGCCTGCACCACACTTTCTCTGTAACTGCAACACTTTATTTTGCATTCTGTTATTGTTTCACCCTGTGCTACCTCAATGCACTGTTGTAATGAAATGATCTGTATGGATGGCATGCTAAGCCAAGTTTTTCACTGTACCTCGGTACACGTGACAATAATAAACCAATTCCAATTCCAAGTTTCTAACTCAAACCTTCCTCCTTGCACAACACAAGCTCCAAAACAGATCGTCTCTCTCTTTGCTTCATTGTCCTCTTGCTGTATTAGATATTTAGAAAATAGTTTTGGGTTTTCCATGAGCTTAGCTAGTACTTCCCCTACCTTCTTCCCTTTCTCTGGAGCCCTGTAACTATTTCCCCACCATACACTCGTCCAATCCAATATCCTGATGTTTCCCTCTCTTTCGCCATCCCAGCACTCCTCAGCAAAGTGCCTCGGGATATTTCTCCGTGTGAAAGGCGCTACATAAATAAAATATGTTGTTGCTGCCACAGAGCCAAGTCAAAGAGCCCAACAAAGCTCGTGACCACCATCTGCTGCCCCCTATTCTGCACCACTTTGCCTCACTGTAAATAATATCCAGTAAAACTCTGATAACTGTTCAGAAATCAGAAGGTTCAGCTTCTGTGTCTCTGGATACTGATACCTGTGGTCCCTTTAAACTCGCTGGAGCCCTGTTTCCTGTGCTCCCTTTAATTTAACCATTAAATTAACGCACTGAAACCTGACCGTCAATAATCCTGGACCCACTGGCCTGTTGACCTGTCTTGGGAGGACTCTTCAGTATTGTGTACGGTTTTGGTTGCCCTGTTGAAGGATTAAACTGGAAAGAGTGCAGATGAGATTTACGAGGATGCTGCCAGGACTTGAGGGTCTGAGTTATAGGGAGAGGTTGGGCAGGCTGGGACTCTATTCCTTGGAACATAGGAGACTGAGGGGGTGACCTTATCGAGGTGCATAAAATCATGAGGGGTACAGATAGGGTGAATGCACGCAGTCTTTTTCCCAGGGAAGGGGAACTAAAAACTAGAGGGCATAGGTTTAAGGTGAGGGGGGAAAGGTTTAATAGGGACCTGAGGGGCAACTTTTTCACACCTCTATGGAGATATGGAATGAGCTGCCAGAGGAAGTGGTAGAGGCGGGTACAATTAAAACGTTTAAAAGCCATGTGGACAGGTACAGGGATAGGGAAGGTTTCGAGGGATATGGGCCAAACACAGGCAAACGGAACTCACTTAGTTAGGCACCTCGGTCAGCAGGAATGAGTTGGGCTGAAGGGCCTGGTTCTGCACTGTCTGACTCTGTGACTTCTACAACTTGGTCGGCATGGACGAGTTGGGCCGAAGGTCCTGTTTCCGTGTGGTAGGTATCCCCTAGAAACCCCTTTACATCCCCCTCCCTGCTCACAATGCCATTTGGTTTTGTGTCGTCAACAGACTCAGGAACATGGCATTTGGTTCCCCAAGGCCTTGACGTCGATGATGAGAAGCTGGGGCCCAAGCAACAATCCCCACCAATCCCACCTCCCCAGGGAGCCAGCTCCGGAGGAGTTAAACACACAGCAAGCATTGGGACATCAGAGGAGTGCGGAATTAATGAGTAACGCACTGTCAACACCCGCATCCCCCCCAACTGTTCACAGACGGCCGATCTCTGCTGGAGGAATCCATTCGGATATGGGACTACTGGTGATTATCTTTGCCTGTTTGCTCCCTGCTGTTACCGAGCAGAAGCCCTCGTAAGTATCCACTCGAGCCCTGTTGACGCGCGGCGGTTTTAGAGCAGGGAAGTGTGGCCAAAGGGGTTTGAAGATGACTTAGGACCTCAGTCGTTTCTCAGTCATTTAACTGTTCGAAACGCATCTGCTGGTGTTCCTGATTGGGTGGGGGTTCGAGTTGTGATACGTGTGGATGGGAACGTGGATGGGAGAGGTTGAGAGGGATATGGGCCAAATGCAGGCAAGTGGGACGAGGTCAGACGCGTATCCTGGTCGACGTGGACAAGTTGATTCCGTGCTGTATGATTCTGTGACTTGGAGTAATATAGAGTACATAGAACATAGAACAGCACAGCACAGGAACAGGCCCTTCAGCACACCATGTTGTGCTGAACTAATTAAACTAGTTAAGCACCTAACTAAACTAATCCCTTCTGCCTACACAATGTCCATACCCCTCCATTCTCTGCACATCCATGTGCCTACCTAAGAGCCTCTTAAACCCCTCTATCGTATCTGCCTCCACCACCACCCCTGGCAGCACATTCCAGGCACCCGCCACTCTCTGCGTAAAAGAAACTTGCCCCATACATCTCCTTTGAACTTTCCCCCTCTCACTTTAAATACATGTCCTCTAGTATTAGACATTTCAACCCTGGGAAAAAGATACTGACTGTCTACTCTATCTGTGCCTCTCATAATTTTATAAACTTCCGACAGGTCTCCCCTCAGCCTCTGCCGCTCCAGAGAAAACAACCCAAGTTTGTCCAACCTCTCCTTATAGCACATGACCTCTAATCCAGGCAGCATCTTGGTGAACCTCCTCTGCACCCTCTCCAAAGCCTCCACATCCTTCCTATAATGGGGCGACCAGAACTGAATGCAATACTCCAGATGCAGCCTAACCAGAGTTTTATAAAGCTGCAACATAACTTCCCGACTCTTAAACTCAGTGCCTTGACTAATAAAGGCAAACATACCGTACACCTTATTTACCACCCTATCAACCTGCGCAGCCACTTTCTGGGAGCTGTGGACTTGGACCCCAAGACCCCTCTATACAATATTATAGGGGTCAGCTGTGTCAGTCCAGTTAGTTCAGAGTTTACAACCCAACCACACTTTTACAGACCTTTTGCCAGTATGACCATACCCAATCACTACACAATGAACTGTTCACATCACTCCTGGATCCTAATATTACATAGCGACAGACCAGTACACACCAGTACTGTACCGTAATGTTGTACAGTCACTGACCTGTACCCAACAGTACAGATCCAACCTCACACAACCCCATAATCCTTCTCCAAGTCTCGAGGGACTGAGTTATAGGGAGAGGTTGGACAGACTGGGACTTTATTCCTTGGAGAGTAGGAGACTGAGGGGTGACCTTATAGAGGTGGATAAAATCATGAGGGGCATAGATAGGGTGAACACACATAGTCTTTTTCCCAGGGAAGGGGAACCAAAAACTTAGAGGGAATAAGGTGAGAGGGGAAAGATTTAAAAGGGACCTGAGGGGTAACATTTTTCACGCAGAGGGTGGTGGGTATATGGAACGAGCTGCCAGAGGAAGTGATTGAGGCAGGTACAGTAACAACATTCAAAAGACATTTGGGTAATTACGGACCTGTACCCAACAGTACATCTCCAATCACCCCTCCCCGCACCCCCCCCGTCCTTTCCCATCTCAATCCCAATCCCCACACGTCCTTCACCATAACAACTTTGCAGATTCTGCATCCTGCCCATCCCCTCCCCCACTCTCATCAACCGATCCATCTATTCCCCACCTCCCTCCCTTTATTCCAGGGTCCACTGCCTTCTCCCACCAGATTCCTCCTCCTTCAGCCCTTTGCCTCTTCTACCGATCACCTCTCAGCTTATTACATATTCCCCCACCCCCTCCACCCACCTACCTTCCCCCCCTCACCTGAACTCACCTCTCCCCTTCCTGCGTGTGCTCCTCCTGCTTCCCCCCCCCCCCCACCTCCTCATTCTGGCTTCTGCCCTCTTCCTTTCCAGTCCTGGTGAAGGGTCTCGGCCTGAAACGTCGGCTGTTTATTTCCCTCCATGGATGCTGCCTGACCCGCTGAGATCCTCCAGCGTTTTGTGTGTGTTGGTCTCTCCCTTCATCTGCCTGTCAAAAGTCCTTGACCGCCTGTGGGCTGTCTCTCGGGATGACTCAGGCACCCGCCACTGTCTGTGTAAAGAACCTACCTCCGACATCTCCCCCAAACTTTCCTCCACTCACCTTGAACTGATGTCCTCTGGTATTGGCCATTGCCGCCCTGCGGAAAAGGTGCTGGCTGTCCACTCTCTCTATGCCCCTCATAACCTTATACACCTCTATCATGTCGCCTCTCATCCTCTGTTGCTCCAAAGAGAAAAGCCCTATCTGTCTCAACACTTCCTCATAAGACATGTTCTCTAATCCAGGCAGCATCCTGGTAAATCTCCTCTGCGCCCTCTCTGAAGCTTCCACATCCTTCCTATAATGAGGTGCCCAGAACTTAACACAATACTTCAACTGTGGTCTGACCAGAGTTCTATAGAGCTGCAACATCACCTCGCGGCTCTTGAACTCAATCCCCGGACTAATGAAGGCGAGCACACCATACACCTTCTTAACCACCCTATCAACTTTCGCTGCAACTTTGAGGGATCTATGGACTTGGACCCCAAGATCCCTCTGTTCCTCCACACTGCTAAGAGTCCTGCCATTAACCTCATACTCCACCTTCAAGGGGTACATGTCTTTTCATGGCATTTATACCCTGGATATGTATGCCCATGACAATCAACTTGGACTTTCAGGGATCTATAGACATTTACCCCTAGGTCCCTTTGTTTGGGCCCTACCATTTACTGTGTATGTCCTATCTTAATTGACCTTCCAAAATGCATCACCTCACTCACCTGGGGTAAATTCCATTTGCCAGTGCTCCCATCAACTGATCTACATCCTGCTGTGGCTTTAGAAAACCTCAGAATCAGAATCAGGTTTATTATCACTGACTTATATGTCATGAAATGTGTTGTTTTGTGGCAGCAGTGCAGTGCAAGACATAAAAATTACCATAATTTATAAAATAAATAGTGCAAGGAATAGGAATAACAATGGGTTCATGGACCGTTGAGAAATCTGATGGCGGAGGGACAGAAGCTGTTCCTGAATCGTTGCGTGTGGGTCTTCAGGCTCCTGTACCTCCTCCCCGACGGTAGTAACGAGGAGAGGGCATGTCCCAGATGGTGAGGGTCCTTGGTGATGGATGCTGCTGCCTTCCTGCGGATGGTGGGAAGGGTTGTGCCCGTGATGGAGCTGGCTGAGTCTACGACCCTCTGCAGCCTCTTGTGATCTTCCCTCATTACCCCCAACGCCACCAACTTTTATGTCACCAACTTTAATGTTTATTGCAAGCAATAAAGGTCTCACTACTAATTCTCTCGATCAAGACCTGGAGAAAGGTGTTGAGGCGGGTTAGTGGGTGTTTAAAGGGGCATCTTAATGCGGCTGATGGAGAGGCTGATGGACCTTGGCATGGAAGTCAGAGACGTCAGCAACTCCAAAGAGTGACGTAGAAGAATCTCCCTCCTGCGCAGGTGCGAGTAGGCTCTTTCCACCTAGATTAGGAGAGGTAAGTACGAGAGGACATGGCCTTAGGGTGAAAGGGGAAAGGATTAGGGGGAACATCTTCACTCAGAGAGTGGTGGGAGTGTGGAACGGGCTGCCATCTCATGTGGTAAATGTGGGCTCACTCTTAAGTTTTAAGAATAAATTGGATGGATATATGGAGGGGAGAGGTCTGGAGGGTTATGGACCGAGTGCAGGTCATTGGGACTAGCAGAATAAAGTTTCAGCACAGACTAGAAGGGCCGAATGGCCTGTTTTCTGTGCTGTAGTGTTCTATGGTTCTAAGGAGGGGTCAGCCTTTTGAAAACCGGAAGTTGCCCAATTACGACGGAGATAAGGTGAAACGTTTTCAGAGGTGAGTCGTGGGAACTCTCCTCCTTAAAGCTGTGTCTTTGATGGTTTTTAAGGCCCAGAACTACATAAGAGTCTTGCTAAGCAAGGGGTGAAGGGGCAGGAAGGAGCTGTTAAGATCGCAGTCAGATCTGCTCTGATTGTACCGAAGGGCGGGGCCGGCTCAATGGGCAGAGTGGCCTACTCTTGCTCCCTGTCCACACGGTCACCATCTGCAGAGTGACGCAGGAGGGGATCAGCTCAAGCTGCCCTGCGGGACTCCTTAGCGCCTTTCCGAGTGGTCAGCGGAGGCTTTGGTTTCGGGGCAGTTGACGGGAATGTGGGGAGAATAAGTCAGGATTGGGGCAACCAGGCAGCTGGTGGTCGGCAGGAACTCGGTGGGCCGAAGGTCCCGTTCCCGCGCCGTCTGACCTTTCTGACCTCTTGAGCGCCAGCCGGAGAGGGGGTCAATCGGTTGACAAGGCAAAGTGGAGGAGGACTTTGGATGCTGAGGGAGTCAAGAAACGTGGGGTCAGTACAGGGGACAATTGGTGGTAGATCAGCCATTGGACAGTGTAACAGGAAAGATGGGCCGAACTGCCTGATCCTACTTCTAGGGTCATCGAGTCGTACACAGAAAGTCCACACCCACACCAACCTTCTCGTCCGTCTGTATTGTCGGATCCGGTTATTTTCGAATCCGCAGGTTCTTTCAGGAGTCCAGGAATGAGTTGGAAACAACCTGGTGCTTCACAAAGTTTTATTGGAGAAGTTTAAAACAAAGAGACAGTCACAGAGCACATGGCACTGGCTTTACTACTGGGGGACGAGCTGAGACAGAAGGAACTAAAGATGAGCACGGGCTGGTGGGGGGGTGGGGGGCAGGTGGGGGCGGAGAACAAGAGAGAGAGAGGCAAGAGAGATAGAACCATAGAACAGTACAGCACCATACAGGCCCTTCGGCCCACAATCTTGTGCTAACCTTTAAACCTCACCAAAGACTATCTAACCCCTTCCTCCCACATATCCCTCTATTTTAAATTCCTCCATATGCTTATCTAGTAATCTCTCGAATTTGACCAATGTACCTGCCTCCACCACCACCCCAGGCAGCACATTCCACGCCCCAACCACTCTTCGGGTAAAAAACCTCCCTCTGATATCTCCCTTGAACTTCCCACCCTTTACCTTAAAGCCATGCCCTCTTGTATTGAGCATTGGTGCCCTGGGAAAGAGGCGCTGGCTGTCCACTCTATCTATTCCTCTTAATATTTTGTACACATAAGATAAGCAAAGATAAACAAGAGAGAGAGATAAGCAAGAGAGAGGTTAACAAAAAACAATACCTTTTATACCTGAGATAAGAGGGATTCCTTAGCTAACAATAGTCCAATCAGCAAACCTATTAGATACCTGTGGCATAACCGACCAATGAGAACACACATATTCACCTGATGGATGAACCAATACGCTAGGAAGTGGCCATTCCTCGTGCAGCTACTTGAGGTGTATTAAACACTATACGTGTTAAAAAACTACTTAAAACAGTCGAATCCAACAATACTGATCCCACTTATCTGCGTCCTTCTGTGCCTTGTCAAGTGAAGTCCCCGTCTAAATGCCTCTTAAACCTGGTGACTGTACCTCATTCCCCCACCTCCTCTGGCAGTGCGTTCCAGATATCGACCGCTCTCTGTGTAAAAATCTTACCCCTTTAAATCTCTGACATTTCACTTTAAACCCATCCCCTCTTGTTTTCGATACCCCTGCCATGGGAGACAGAATCTGACTACCTCCCGCATCGATGCCTCTCGATGTCTCGTGTCAGCCCATCCTTCAGTCTCCGTGGGAGACAAGCTCAGCCTGTCCGCGCTCCCCCCATAGCCAAAGTCCTCATGGAATTGACCAGGAGATACTTACCGGGAGCTTTTGTCTCAGCTGCCTCCAAGTCTGAGGGGGTGAGGACTAGAGGAGTCAGCCAAGCTGTAACGTGGCAGTGCTTGAGCTCACGATAGGGGTGGTGCTGGTATCCGGGGCAACTGCCTGTCTCCTCACCGTGGTGATACTCTGTCTGCTGTAGGTATCTCATCACCGCCCCCCATGTCGCTCACGTTGGCCTGGGCCAGACCGTCACCCTGCAAGTCTTCGAGTCCTCTGCCGACGTTACAATCACCGTCTACTTTGAGAAGCAGGTGGGGAAGGCGACAGAAGTCATCTCCTCTCGGAAGTACACGGCGCAGCTGAACCAGGGGAACAACTTTACTCAAGTGATCCCTGCACAGGTAATCCCACCCTTTGGGACATCGGCCAGAGTTATCGCCCTCATTAGCTTCGGTCACCGACAGGCTACCATCTTCGTTCCATCTCCCCATCTTGCTTCTGTGCCCCTGAAGACTCTTCACATAGAACAGAATGGCTTGGTCTTTCTCTGTAGTTGTACAGTATAGAAACAGGCCCTTCGGCCCATTACGTCCATGCTGACCTTTTTGCCCACCTACACTAATCCCATCTGCCCGCATCAGGACCGTATCCTTCCATGCCTTGCCTAATTCAGGCTCTGTCGAAATGCCTCTTAAACAGAGTACAGACAGTCTCTGGGTTAGAACGTAGAACATAGACGAGTACAGCACAGGAACAGGCCCTTCGGCCCACAATGTTGTGCCAAACTAATTAAACTAGTAATTAAACCCCTAACTAACCTAATCCCTTCTGCCTACACAATGTCCATATTCCTCCATTCTCTTAGATAGCCACGTGAATGATAGGGAAATGGGGGGGGGCGCGATGTGGGAGGGGAGGGTTTGATAGATCTTAGAGCAGGATAAAATGTCGGCACAACATTGTGGGCCGAAGGGCCTGTACTGTGCTGTAATGTTCTATGTTCTCTGCGGATCATGTGCCTATCTAAGAGCCTCTTAAACACCTCTATCATATCTGCCTCCACCACCACCCCTGGCAGCACATTCCGGGCACCCACCGCTCTCAAAGACATACGGGTGAGGAAGTTGTGTGCGTGCTACGTTGGCACTGGAAGCGTGGCGACACTTGCGGGCTGCCCCCCAGAACACTACACAAAAGATGTATTTCACTGTGTGTTTCAATGTACATGTGACTAATAAAGAGATCATATCATATCGCTGTGTGTAAAAAAAGAAAAATCTCCCCCAAACTTTCCCCCTCTCACGCCAAATGCGTGCCCTCCAGTATTAGACATTTTGACCCTGGGAAAGAGATACCGGCTGTCTATTCTGTCCATGCCTCTCATAGTCTCACAAGCCTCCATCAGGTCTCACAATTCCCAGGGTAACCCTTCCTTTGACCAGTGGAAAATGATTGCCCCATCAAGCCTTCCTTAACACAGAAGGAGGCCTTGCAGCCTGTTGGCTTCATGCTAGCACCCCAGCAGTCCCATCCCACCTCTGTGTGCTTCCCTGTTGCCCTGTGTTCTCTCTGACCTGGTTCGTCAATTGCCCCGCCCCTCCCACGCCACACACCCACACTGGGGGCAGCTGACCAACCTGCACGTCTCTGGGATGTGGGGAGCACCCGGGGGAAACCCATGGGGGAGAAGGTGCAAACTCCACCCACAGGCAACGCTGGAGGTCGGGATCGAACCCGGGTCTCTGGAGCTGGGAGGTGGCGGCTCTACCCGCTGCACCGTAATGATTAGGGTTGCGCAGGTCTGTTCAAGAACCAAATGGTTGAAGGGTAGCAGCTGTTCCTGAAGCCGGTGGTGTGGGACTTCAGACGTCTGTACCTCCTGCCCGGTGGGAGCTGCGTGGTGGGGGATCTGATGATAGAAACCACGTCAGTGGGATACAACCATGAGAATGTAAGAAGTAGGAAGAGGAGTAGACTATTCGGCCCGTTTGTGCCTGCTGTACCATTCGACATGGTCCATCCCATGCTTCAAGATAAGATCTTTATTAGTCACGTGTACATCGAAACGCACAGTGAAATGCATCTTTTGCGTAGAGTGTGCTGGGGGCAGCCCCGCAAATGTCGCCTCGCTTCCGGCGCCAACATAGCATGCCTGACCTGTACGTCTTTGGAATGTGGGAGGAAACCGGGGCACCCGGAGGAAACCCGCGCAGACACACGGGGAGAACGTACAAACTCCTTACAGACAGCGGCCGGAATTGAACCCGGGTCGCTGACGCTGTTGTAGCGTTACGCTAACCACTACGATCCCATTCCTACTGATGGACGTAGACAGGGTGAATGCACTCAGTCTTTTTTCCAGGGTTGAGGAATTAAGAACCAGAGGGCATGGGTTTAAGGTGAGAGGGGAGAGATTTAATAGGGACCTGAGGGGCAACCTTTTTACCCAGAGGGTGGTGAGTATATGGAACGAGCTACCAGAGGAAGTGGTTGAGGCAGGTACATTAACAATATTTAAAAGACATTTGGACATGTCCACGGATACGAAAGGTTTAGAGGGATATACACCAAATGCAGGCAAGTAGGACTAGCTTGGATGGGGATTTTGTTCAGCATGGACCAGTTGGGCCGAAGGGCCTGTTTCCATGGTGTATAACTATGACTCCATGACAACCAGGGTAAAGCCACCGGGTCACAGGGAGAACGTGCAAACTCCACACAGACTGCACCCAAGGTCAGGATCGAACCCAGTTCTCTGGAGCTGTGAGGCAGCTGCACTACTTGGTGTCCCTTCCCTGATTAGACCCCTGAGCCTCACACCGGCACACTGCTGATGTGCCTCTGTTGTCCCAGTGGTAATCCACCCAACTTTGACTCCCCAGATTCTCCCAGAGAAGACAGCTCACCTGAACTTCCTCCATGAGGTGCAGTACGCAACGCTTGTCACTGAACTCTCTGCACCGTTCCACGAGACCAGGAAGGCTTCCGTCCAGCTGAGATCGAGACCCTACTTCATTTATATAGTGACTGATAAACCCATTTATGCTCCTCATGAGACTGGTAAGTTGCATGTAGGCTTCACTTCTCTTTAACATAACGTTTATCAGATTATCAGAGGCATAGGTAGAGTAGGCAGCCGGTATCTTTTTCCCTGCGTCAAAATGTCCAATAATAGAGGGCATGCATTTAAGGTGAGAGGGGGAAAGTTCGAAGGAGATGTATAGGGTAAGTTTTTTTACACGGAGTGGTGGGTGTCTGGAATGCACTGCCAGGGGTGGCGCTGGAGGCAGATACGATAGAGGGGTTTAAGAGGCTCTGAGATAGGCACATGGATGTGCAGGAAACAGAGGGAGATGGACATTGTGTAGGCAGAAGGGATTCGTTTAGTTAGGCATTTAATTACTAGTTTAATTCATTTGGCATATCGTGGGTCAAAGGGCCTGTTCCTCTGCTGTATTGTTCTATGTTCTCTGTTCTAAAATGGGCCTGACCACGATTTCTAGAGAATGGCCTCTGTCGTGATTTTCCATATTGCGACACCACGTCATCTGTGTGTCCATCAACAAACGCTGGTTGAATAAAAAGATTATGTTTATTTGTTTACTTTCTTCACATAACTTCCATGAGAACAAATTTATTCTTTGCCTCAAATTTTTAGGCAGTGATTTGCGACTTTCGAATTTCCATCACCCGATCAGCCATAACACAGGAGTCACCTGTACTCCAGGTATAGGGCAGGCACGGTAGTGTAGCGGTTAGCGTAACGCTTTACAGCGCCAGTGACCCGGATTCAATTCTGGCCGCTGTCTGTAAGGAGTTTGTATGTTCTCCCCGTGTCTGCGTGGGTTTCCTCCAGGTGCTCCGGTTTCCTCCCATATTCCAAAGACGTACATGTTGGGAAGTTGTGGGCATGCTATGTTGGCGCTGGAAGGGTGGTGACACTTGCGGGGCTGCCCCCAGAACACAACGCAAAAGATGCATTTCACTGTGCGTTTCGATGTACATGTGACTTATAAAGATGTCTTATCTTATAATCACACTAAGGCACCACATAACTACAGTGAGATATCTTTCCTCCTACATTCAGATCCTCTCGTAACAAAGGCAAACATACCATTTGCCTTCTGAATTGCTTGCTGCACCTCCTTGTTGACTTTCACTGATTTAGGTACAAACACACTCGGGTCCCTTTTAACTTCAACACGACCCAATCTCTCACCACTCTGCCTTCCTCCTTTGTGCACCAAGCGGTTACCTTCACCTTGTTTCCCGCATTATAATCTCTCCTCCATGTGCTGGCCCACTCTCTCAGCTTGTCCATATCTTCGTAAAGCCTTTTTACACCCTCCTCCCTTCTCACAAGAGATAATACTCTTGTTCCCTCAGTCTCTTTTTCCCCGAGTCGGGGTATCAAGAACTAGAGGGCATAGCTGTAAGATGAGAGGGGATAGATTTAAGAGGAACTTGAGGGGAAACTATTTTACACAAAGGGTGGTATCGATGTGGGAAAGGAAGTGGTCGAAGCACTTACAATAACCGCCTTTAAAAGACAGTTGGACAGGTCCAATGAATGGGCCAAACGCTGGCAAATGGGGCTAGTTTGGATGGGGCATCTTGGTCAGCACGGAGCAGTTGGGCCGAAGGGCTTTTTCCCGTGCTGTATGACTCTAATATGGTGGAAGAGTGTCTGGTGCCTTTCTGAGCCCACAACTGTGGCTCAGGTGAAAGTGTCAGGGGAGATAAAAGATGGATTACTGAGTAAACTTGAGGTTTGTTCAGGGGAGCTGAGACTGTTCACTGACTAGAGAGACCATTTGTAATAGTTCCCCATTACATTGAATCATTCCTGTCCGCTAAAATTATTTCCAATTATATTCTTTTTCAGTACATTACCAAATCTTTACACTCGATCAAGAAATGAAACCCATAAACTGCATGGTTGCTGTTGAAGTGTTGGTAAGTGTGAGTCCAGCTGCTGTTCCTTGATATTATCTTGGGTTCTATGCAATAATATTTCAGCCAGGTCTTCTGAAACCTGATCTACCTTCTTATCTACTGTAATCATCAGAATTAAGGCAATCGACAGAAGCTGAAGGTGTCACTGTGCGAGGGGACACGGTTGTAGGGTCACAGAGTTGTACAGCACAGAAACAGGCCCTTTGGCCCAACCAGTCCATGCCGACCTATCGATCCAGCCTAATCCCATTTACTTGCATTAGGTCCGTAACCTTCTCTGCCTCGACGATTCAGCTGCTTGTCTCGATGCTTCTTAAATGTTGTGGGAGTCTCTGCCTCCACCAACCCCTCAGGCAGTGCGTTCCAGGTTCCACCCACCCTCTGAGTGGGAAACATTCTTCCTCAGATCTCTTTTACCTCTTACTGTATTTCTATGCCCTCTCAGTTGGACAACTCTGCTACGGGAGAAAGATTCCATACACTCTATCTATCCCTCTCATAAAGTTATACACCTCTGTCAGGTCACCCCTCAGCCCCCACCGCTCCAGAGGAAACAAACCTGGTTTTTCCAATCTCTCCCCATAACTAAAACTTTCCAATCCCAGCAACACCCCGGGGAATCTCCTCTGCACCCTCTCCAGCGCAATCACATCCTTCCTGTAGATAAGATAAGATACCTTTATTAGTCACGTGTACATCGAAACACACAGTGAAATGCACCTTTTGCGTAGAGTGTTCTGGGGGCAGCCCGCAAGTGTCGCCACGCTTCCGACGCCAACATAGCATGCCCACAACTTCCTAACCTGTACGTCTTTGGAATGTGGGAGGAAACCGGAGCACCCAGAGGAAACCCATGCAGACACGGGGAGAATGTACAAACTCCTTACAGACAGTGGCGGGAATTGAACCCGGGTCGCTGGCGCTGTAATAGCTTTATGCTAACCGTTACAGTAGTCCAGCTGTGGTCGAACCAATGCTTTATAAATCTGTAACACAGTCCTTCCAGGCTTCACCAGTGAGTCCGAGGGTGTCATTTATTGCATCCGGTGCTCCTGGTGCGGCCTCCTCTACATCGGTGAGACCTGACGCAGACTGGGCAACTGTTTCGTCAAGTGCCTTTGCTGTCCGCCGCAACAGCCAGGACCTCCTGGTGGCCACCCACTTCAATTCCACACTCTACTCCCACACTGACATGTCTGTCCACGGCCTCCTCTACTGCCACATAGAGGCCAGGCGCAGGTTGGAGGAAAAACACCTCGTACTCCGCCTTGGGAGTCTCCAAACTGATGGCCTCAACATCGACTTCTCTAACTTTCTCTAACTGCTAAAAGCTCGGGCTTTTCTCTTTGGAGAGAAGGAGATGAGAGGTGACTTGATAGAGGTGTACAAGATGATAAGAGGCATAGTTTGAGTGGACAGTCAGAGACTTTTTCCCTGGGCGACAATGGCTAACACGAGGGGACATAATTTTAAGGTGATTGGAGGAAGGTACGAGGGGGATGTCAGGGGTAAGTTTTTACACAGAGAGCGGTGGGTGCGTGGAACACACTGTCGGCAGAGGTTGTGGGGGCAGATACATTAGGGATATTGTACAGACTCTTAGGTAGACACATGAATTATAGAGAAATGGAAGGCTATGTGGGAGGGAAGGGTTAGATAGGCCTTATAGCAGGATAAAATGTCAGCACAACATTGTGGGCCGAATGGCCTGTACTGTGCTGTAATGTTCTGTGTCCTGGTAACCCCTCCCCTTCTTTGTCTTCCCTTATTCCTGTGGCTCCCTTCCCCCGCCTTGATGACCTGCCCGTCTCCTCTCCTCCCCTCCCCTCCCCCATCCTTGATTCCATGGTCCACTGCCGTCTCCTACTGGATTCCTTCTACTTCAGCCCTCAGCCTCTTCTACCGATCACCTCTCAGCTTATTACATCTTCCCCCTCCTCCCCCACCCACCTACCTTCCCCCCCCTCACCTGGACTCGCCGATCACCTGAACTCACCTGTCCTCTGCCTGTGTGTGCTCCTCCCCCTCCCCCCCACCTTCTTATTCTGGCTTCTGCCCTCTTCCTTTCCGGTCCTGATGAAGGGTCTCGGCCCGAAACGTCGACTGTTTATTTCCCTCCACAGATGCTGCCTGACCTGCTGAGTTCCTCCAGCACTTTCTGTGTGTTGAACATGATGTCCCAGCTCTTATAATCTGTGCCCGGCTGGTGAAGACAAACATCTTGTGTGCTTCTTCACCACCATATCTACCTGTGTAGCCACTTTCAGGGATCTATGGACTTTTACCCCAAGGTCCCTCTGTTCATCTACATTCCCTTCCATTTTCTGTATACGTCCTACCCTTCTTTGACCTTCCAGAGTGCGTCACTTCACACCTCTCATGATTTTGAGGTCTTCAAAAGTCCCACGGACATGCCTCCCTGGTGGAAACCCACCCGGTCATAGGGAGAACGTGCAAACCCCACACACGGACAACACCGGAGGTCGGGATCAAACCCAGGTCTCTGGAGCTGTGAGGCAGCGACTCTACCTGCTGTGCCACTGTGCCAACGCAGAACTGAAGCGCGTCCAGGAGAATGGTTTGGAATCATCTGAAGCAGCTGGTTAATGACAACATCTAGGCTTTAATGATTAACCTTGTTTTAATGTTGACCCTCTGTAGTTGTTGATCTTTGTGAATCTCCGTTATCAACGAACTGTAAGTGACTTTCTCCTGCATTTCCAGGATTCAAAGGGCACTGTCTTGTCAACTATGGATCGACAAAATGAAGCCAGTTCATTTCACACTGGGGAGATCAGCATTGAATCCAAAATGTAAGATTCCACCTACTGGCTTCACTGAATTGATTTTATATACTCTCTAATCTGCACCCCCTACAATCACAAGGAAGATGCGTCAGTGTCTTCACTTTTGCAGAAGGTTAAGGAGGTTCGGCTTGTCACCGAACATTCTAACAAACTTCTACAGATATACTGTTGAAAGTATCCTGGCTGGTTGCATCACGGTCTGGTACAGCAATTCGAATGCGCAGGAACGTAAGAAGCTGCAGAGAGCAGTGGATTCAGCCCAATACATCACGGGCACATCCCTCCCCACCATTGGTAGTATCTACGGGAGGCGCTGCCTCAAGAAGGCAACATCCATCATTAAAGATCCCCACCATCGGGGCCATGCCATCTTCTTGCAGCTCCCATCGGGCAGGAGGTACAGAAGCCTGAAGTCCCCACACCACCAGGTTCAGGAACAGCTACTTCCCTTCAACCATTCGGTTCTTGAACCAACCTGCACAACCCTAATCACTACCTCCGTACAGCAACACCGTGACCACTTTGCCCACAATGGACTTTTTTTTGTTCTAATTGTGTTCTTTCTTTTATAATTTAGTATAATTTATGCATAATTTATGTTTTTCTTGTGAATGCTGCTTATCTGATGCTCTGTGCCTGTGATGTTACTGCAAGTAAGTTTTTCATTGCACCTGTGCACACATGGACTTGTGCAGATGACTTTGACTTTGAAGTCATGGAAGTCTGGGAAAGAGACCCAATGTCCAAACTCTTCAATCTATTGAGCATTGTTTATTTGGAAGGAATGGATTGAAGAGTTGTATAAAATGTGTATAAAACCATGAGGACCGTAGATAAGGTGAATGCACACCCGCTTTGTCCCCAGGGAAAGGGAATCAAAAAGTTTGGGTTTATTGTCATAAGTGTGCATATGTAAATGCCATGAAGCAGCAAACATAGAACATAGAACACAACAGGACAGTACAGGCCATTCGGCCCACATTGTTGTGCTGACATTTTATCCTGCTCTAAGATCTATCTACCCCTTCCCTCCCACATCGCCCCCCATTTCTCTATCATTCATGTGTCTATCTAAGAGTCTCTTAAATGTCCCTAATGTATCTGCCCCCACAACCTCTGCCGGCAGTGCGTTCCACGCACTCACCACTCTCTGTGTAAAAAAAAACTTACCCCTGACATCCCCCTTATACTTTCCTCCAATCACTTTAAAATTATGCCCCCTCTCGTTAGCCATCATCACCCTGGGAAAAAGTCTCTGACTGTCCACTCGATCTGCCTCTTATCTTGTACACCTCTATCAAGTCACCTCTCATCCTCCTCCTCTCCAAAGAGAAAAGCCCCAGCTCGCTCAACCTATCCTCATAAGACATGCTCTCCAATCCAGGCAGCATCCTGGTAAATCTCCTCTGCACCCTCTCTAAAGCTTCCACATCCTTCCTATAATCGGGCGACCAGAACTGGACACAATCATAAATTGACATAAACTTAAATTAGCATAAATTATGCACAACTTGCACGATGAATAAACATAACGACACAAGTGCAAGACTGAGAGAGAGAAAAAGAAATCCAGTCCGAGGGAGTGTTGGGGTTTTTCAGGTTGGTTGAAGAACCTGGTGCCACTGGGGAAGCAGCTGTTGTTGAACCTTGAGGTGTGGGGTCTTCAGGCTCCTGTAACTCCTGCCTGATGGCAGCATCGAGAAGAGGGCATGGCCCGGATGGTGGGGGTCCCTGATGATGGATGTCACCTCCTGTAGATGTCCTCGATGGTTGGGAGAGCTGTCCCCGTGATGGAACTGGCTGAGTCCACCACTCTCTGTAGCTTCCTGCGTTCCTTGGCATTGGATTTCCCATACCAGGCCGTGATGTAACCTGTCAACTGATGGACTTCGCAGTGGGCTGAGTTTTCACTCTGTGTCTCTGTGACTCAACATTCCAGATCAAATACCCTTCTTTAGAAGCGGGAAAGTGAATCAGAATCAGGTTTATTATCACTGACGTATGTTGTGAAATGTGTTGTTTTGCGGCAGCAGTGCAGTGCAAGGCATAAAGACTTAAAAATTACTATGTTATTTATATAACGAGTGCAAAAGTGGAATAATGAGGTAGTGTTCATGGGTTCATGGACCGTTCAGAAATGTGATGACAGAGGAACATTTAAAGAAGCAATAATATCTCACGTTTTATTTCCTAATTTACAGGAATGGAACATATCAAATTCGGGCAAAAGTCGGCGAAAACTCTGAATACTATGGTTTGAAGAAGTTTCGAGTTCAGGAGTACAGTGAGTCCATTCCATTCCGGTACACTGTCCTTAACCAGACTATGGCTGTGTTGCCTGAACTTTAACCTCACATTTTCCCCCAACACAGTCCATTTGGCCTATCAAATCTGTGCTAGCTCTCAGACCAATCCTGTCAATCCCATTACCTCACTTTCCCATCAACTGCCCTGGCAGATTCTACCCCCTCACCCACACCCTGGGAGCAATTAACCCACCAACCCACGTGTCTCTGGGACGTGGGAGGAAACTGGAGCACCCGGGGGAAACCCACCCGGTCACAGGGAGAAGGTGCAAACTCCACACACACACACACACACACACACACACACACACACACACACACAGACACACACACACAGACACACACACACACACAGACACACACAGACACACACACACACACAGACACACACAGACACACACACACACACAGACACACACACACACACACTGGAGGTCGGGATCAAACCCGGGTCTCCGGCACTGCAAGGCAGCGGCTCTGCCTGCCGTGCCACTGTGTCCCTGCGTTGTCCTGGGGCTGGGATAATTGACATCCTGACTTCCTTCGAGCGAGGTGTGACTTCAGCCACAAAGGTTTCCTTCCATTTCCCTCCACAGACGCTGCCTGACCCGTTGAGTTCCCCCACTGTGTGTTCCTCTTAGACTTTGGTTCACCCAGTGTCCTTCAGGCCACACCTGGTCAAAGGCTGCCTCGTGTCAGGGATAGTGACTCTCACCTCACCTCCGGAGTTTTTCAGCTCGGTCCCTGTTTGGGCCTGTTCTGTGCTGTCTGGGGCTGATTGGTCCTGGCACAAGCCACACGTAAAGCACTGAGAAGCAATAGACGTTGCTCCACCGTTGCGATTGATCAACAGTTGGCAGTTCTGACAGGTGTCTCGGATATGATTGTTCCCTTTGCCTTCAGAGGCATAAATTCACACAGCACCAATCCAAGAAAGCCTGGTTAAGACTGGGGTCTTCTGACCCATCACTGGCCAGTTCTTCAGAGGGAAATAGACGGTCGAGTCCCTTCCTCTGGACTGGAGAGCAGCAGAGATCACAGAGGGGAAGCAGGGAGAGAGGGTCTCACAGAACCCCTGTTGGGGATGAAGGGTCTCGACCAGAAACGTCGACCGTCCATTCCCCTCCACAGATGCTGCCTGACCCGCTGAGTTCCTCCAGCATCTCTTGTATGTTGCTCCAGATTCCAGCGTCTGCAGTCTCTTGTGTCTCCACCGGCCAATTCTTGCTTCACCCGTCCATCGGGAACCTGATATGATTTCTGGAGCTCAGGTTTTTAGCCCTGTCCCCAAGTGAAGCCCAGATATGTTCTGCCGTGTGAGAACTTTGAGCAGATTACATCGGGTGGAACAGTACAAAGTCAAAGTGGAGTTTATTGCCATCCGCACAAGTCCATGTGTGCACGGGTGCAATGAAAAACTTACTTGCAGCAGCATCGCAGGCACAGAGCATTAAAAGACCAACATTCACAAGAAAAACATTAATTGCACACAATTTTTACAAGCAAGACAAATGGAACAAACAAAAAGTCCATTTTAGTGCAAAGTGATCAAAGTGGTCATAGTGTTGCTGTACTGAGTTAGTGATTAGGGTTGTACAGGTTGGTTCAAGAACCGAATGGTCGAAGGGAAGTAGCTGTTCCTGAACCTGGTGGTGTGGGGACTTCAGGCTTCTGTACCTCCTGCCCAATGGGAGCTGTGAGAAGATGGCATGGCCCGGATGGTGGGGATCTTTGATTGTAGATGTTGCCTTCTTGAGGCAGCGCCTCCTGTAGATACTCCCGAAGGTGGGGAGGGATGTGCCCGTGATGTATTGGGCTGAGTCCACTACTCTCTGAAGCTTCTTACGTTCCTACCCATTCGAATTGCCGTACCAGACTGTGATGCAACCAGTCAGGACACTTGCAACGCTACATCTGTCGAAGTTTGTTGGAGAGTTCGGTGACAGGTACGTGACTAAACTGTTGGACAAGTCCACACAGGCATGGGCTATGATTTGGAGATCTGAGCCTTGTCCCAGCAGAGCAACTGAGGAAGAGAATCAACTGAGTAAATCTGTAACGAGAAGGTCAGCATCAGTAATGATGACCTTGAAATTACCAAATTGTCTTCAAATTCTGTTTGGTTGTGCTTGGCTGTTCTACATTATATGTAACTCCAGTCCCAGCAGGTGGGTAGTGAGGACTACGATGAGAGTTAGTTTGGGGAGTGACAGCTCACATAGAACAAAGAACATAGAACAGTACAGCACAGGAACAGGCCCTTCGGCCCACAATGATGTGCTGTACTAATTAAGCTAATGACACCTAGTCCCTTCTGCCTGCACATGGTCGATATCCCTCCACACTCTGCACATTCATGGGCCTATCTAAGAGCCTCTTAAATGCCTCTATTGTATCTACTTCCACCACCATCTTTAGCAGTGTATTCCAGGCACCCACCACTCTCTGTGTAAAAAAAAACTTGCCTGGCATATCTCCTTTGAATTTACCCCCTCTCACCTGAAATGCATGCCCTCTAGTATTAGACATTTCAACACTGGGAGTAAGATACTGGCTGTCTATCTATGCCTCTTATAATTTTATTAACTTCTATAGGGTCCCCTCTCAGCCTCCAGAGAAAACAAATCAAGTTTGTCCATCGTCTCCTTATAGGACCTGCCCTCTAATCCAGGCAGCATCCTGGTGAACCTCTTCTGTACCCTCTCCAAAGCCTCCACATCCTTCCTGTAATGGGGTGACCAGAATTGAATGCAAATCCCCAGGAACTCGGCAGTCGAGCAGCATCCATTGGAAGGGAGGGAGAAGCAACTGTCAACGTTTGGGGTTGAAACCCTGCAAGGTTTTGACCCAAGACATCAACAATTTCTTTCCCCCCCACAGATGCTGCTCGATCTGCTGCCTTCCTCCAGCAGATCGTTTGTTGCTACAATCTTAACTAAGCATTTGTCTTAAATATTAACACTCACGGTCGTACAGCACAGAAACAGGCCCTTCAGCCCATTGTGTCCATACTGACCATCTAGTTTCCGTCCATATTAAATGTTGGAGAGATACCTTGTTTCTTGTGACATGACTTGAGTCTCGCTTTTGCTTTGCAATCAGTTTCAATGAGACATGTGATGTAAATTCCGACAAGCCAATCATTGTTTTAGATCACATTTATTCTGATTTTTGTCTTCTAGAGTTCCCCAGGTTTGGTCTGCAGATCATCCCGGACTATTGGTACTACATGGTGCACAATGACACATTCCCACTCACAATCCAAGTGGAGTAAGTAACGTCTTCAGATCCTCTTACGCTTTGAGGGAGCCAGAGCTTGTGCCATGAGCCTTGATGAGGTTAGTTTGGGTTACGGAGTCATACAGCACAGAAACAGGCCCTTTGGTCTACCTTGTCCCTGTTGACCATTGAGCACCCTTTATACTAATCTCACTTACCATCACTTGGTCCAACCGCATTGGGAGTATTGTGAGCAATTTTGGACCCCGTATCTAAAGAAGGATGTGCTGGCCCTGGAGAGAGTCCAGAGGAGCTTCACAAGAATGATCCTGGGAATGAAAGTCATAACTTATGAAGAGTGTTTGATGTCTTTGGGCTCAGAGGATGAGGGGGGATCTGATTGAAACCTACTGGATACTGAAAGGCCTGGATGTGGAGAGGATGTTTCCATCAGTGGGAAAGTCTAGGATCTGAGGGCACAGCCTCAGAATAAATGGATGTCCTTCATTGAAAATGAGGCGGGATTTCTTCAGCCAGAGGGTGGTGAATCTGTGGAACTGGTTGCCACCGAGGGCTGTGGAGGTCAAGTCATTGGGTGTACTTAAGGCAGAGATCGATAGGTTCTTGATTGGTGACGGGGGTTAAGGGTTATGGGGAAAAGGTGGGAGAATGGGGTTGCGAAAAAAATCAGCCATGATTGAATGGCGGAGCAGACTCGATGGGCTGAATGGTCTATCTTATCTTATGGTCCATTGAGGCTCAATCATTAAGTTCATTCAAGACAAGAGATTGATAGATGTCCGGATATTGAGGGACGAGAAGGACCTGAGGTTAGTGCAGGTAAGTGGTATTGAGGTAAGTCAGCCGTCACCTTGTTGAGTGGTGAAGTGTGAAGTGGCCTCAAAGGGGCTTCTGCTCCTCTTAATTCTCATGTCCTCATGCAGTTAGTTGCTGCTTCAAGAACGTTTGCCTTCAGTTAGATTTCTACTTTTTTAAAACACGGGGTTTCCTTATTTTGGAGTTAGGGGTTGCCACAGTTCGAAGGGTTAGAACATGGACATAGAACGTAGAACAGTACAGCACAGGAACAGGCCCTTCGGCCCACCATGTCTGTGCTGAACACGACGCCAATCCAAACTAATCCCTTCTTTCTGCCTGCACGTGGTCCGCAGCCCTCCATTCCCTGACTGTCTAAAAGCTTCTGAAGTGTTGCGACTGTATCTCCTTCCACCTGTCACCTCCCAGCTTCTGACATCTCTCCCAATCTCCCCCCTCCCCCGTCTGTCTATCACCCCCACCCCCCTCACCTGGATCCACCCGTCACCTCCCAGCTTCTGACACCACTCCCACTCTCCCCTCCTCCTCCATCTGCCCATCACCACCTCCTCACCTGGATCCACCAATCACCTACCAGCTCTTGCTCCGCCCCCTTCCCTCCACCTCTTTATACTGACTACCTCCCCTCCATCTTTCAGCCCAGATGAAGGGTCTCGACCCGAAATGTCGACTGTCCACTTCTCTCTGCAGGTGCTGCTGACCCGCTGAGTTCTTCCAATGCCTCTGTGTGTAGCTTAAAACAAAAGTGAATTGATTAACAAGTTGTCTGCTTGGAAGCAATGCGGACTCGTGATCACCTCTCATTCCATTTACTTCCCTTGTAGGAATAAAATGGGCAGCATTCTGAATGTTACTGTGATGTTTGGGATTCATAAAGTCTCTGGCTGGAAGGTGCCTCTCCCAGAGCTGAATCACTGTCTCCAGGTGAGCAACAGCTTTCTGACGTTCCCCTGCACCCCTCCCCACAGCAACACCGCCTCCCCTTCACCGTGGACAAGGGCAGAGTTACTCCAAGCTCACCGAGTCATCCAGCCTGGAAACAGGCCCTTTGGCCCACTGAGTCCGTGCAGACCATCGGCCACCCCGCTTTATTCTCCCCGCACTCCCCATCAAATTCTACTCCTCACCCACACACTAGGGGACAGTTTAACCCACCGATCTGCACGTCATTGGGATCTGGGAGAAAACTGCAGCACAGGGAGAAGGTGCAAACGCCACACACAGACAGCGCCGGAGGTCGGGATCGAACCCAGGTCTCTGGCGCCGTGAGCCCTACCCACTGCGCCACATTGCCACCCAATATTAGATGCACATTACATTGGTGGTCCTTTGTCCTGTCCACTGACTTCCACTGCATATCAGGCATGTTCTGAGAGGGATTAACAGATTCCCTCTGTTTTCCTTACAGGGGATATTGGAATTGGAATTGCTTTGTTATTATCACATGTACCGAGATACAGTGAAAAGCTTTGTTTTGCATGCCATCCAGACAGATCATTCCATACATATGTAAATTGAGGTAGTAAATTTGAAGGCAGAGTACAAAGTTTCTTAGCAGTGTGGAGGAACAGAGGGGTCTTGGGTCCAAGCACACAGATCCTTCAAAGCTGCCGCTCAAGTTGATAGGGTTGTTAAGAAGGCGTATGGTGGGTCGGCCTTCATTAGTCGGGGTATTAAGTTCAAGAGACATGAGGTAATGTTGCAGCTCTGTAGAACCCTGGTCAGACCACACTTAGAGTATTGTGTTCAGTTCTGGTCACCTCATTATAGGAAGGATGTGGAAGCTTTAGAGAGGGTGCAGAGGAGACCTACCAGGACACTGCCTGGATTAGAGAACGTGTCTTATGAGGAAAGGTTGAGCAAGCTAGGGCTTTTCTCTTTGGAGCAACGCAGGATAAGTGGCGAGTTGATAGAGGTGTATAAGATTATGAGGGGCATGGAGAAAGTGGACATCCAGCACCTTTTCCCCAGGGCGGCAATGGCCAATACCAGAGGACATCCGTTTAAAGTGAGTGGAGGAAGGTTTAGGGGAGATGTCAGAGGTAGGTTTAGGGGAGATGTCAGAGGTAGGTTTTTTTACACAGGGAGTGGTGGGTGCCTGGAATGCACTGCTGGGGGTGGTGGTGGAGGCTGATACAATAGGGACATTTAAGAGACTCTTAGAAAGGCACACGGATGTAGGAAAAATGGAGAAGTATGGGCTGTGCAGGAGGGAAGGTTGGATTGATCATGGAGAAGGTTTATATAGGTTGACACAACACTGTGGGCTGAAGGGCCTGTACTGTACTGTACTGTTCTGTTCCATGCTCTATCAAAATTAAAAACAGAATGCAGAATTAAGTGTTGCAGCTACGAAGAAAGTGCAGTGCAGGTAGACAGATGAAGGGAAGGGGTAGGTTTGCAGATCAAGAATTCAACCTTAGCATATGAGAGATCCATTCAAGAAGCCTAATAACAGCAGGATGGAAGTTGTCCTTGAGCCTGGTGGTACGTGCTGTCAAGCCTTGCTGATGGGAGGCGGAAGAAGAGAGAATGACTAGGGTGGGAGTGGTCCTTGATTACGTTGGCTGTTTTCCCGAGGCAGCGAGAAGTATGGACGGATTCCATGGAGGGGAGGCTGGTTTGCGGGGGTATCTAGAACCATGGGGACATAGATGCAGAATAAATGGTTAAGGTGGAAGTGAGGAGGAATTTCTCCCAGAGGACAGCAACTCCTGTGTCTCCAACTCCATCCTGGAGAACTATGGAGGCGTTCCCTGAACCTATTCAAGGTAGAGATGACCCAATAAATTCAACGTTGATTTGTAACTGGATTTCTCAATGCCACAGATAGACGACTGTATCAGTCGTATGTCTGTGACATTGGTTCAGCTTGTTAGGTTTTTTTCCTCCTTTTTTCCTTTGTTTCCCTCTGGGAGTGGAGGACATTCCCAGTCTGACCTGCCGGGCACGTCCCCCTGCCCTGCATTTCACAGCTCCCACGTTCTTCCTTCCCTGTTCTCACTCTCTGACTGCTCCCATTCACTCAGTGACCAGATCACCCGGTCTACAGCTCACCCCCATGGTCACGCCATCAGAGACACACCCTTTCCCCCACCCTCCCTGCAGTTTAATGAGCTTCTTTTGTCTCCGATGTAGAGATTTGACCATTTCATTCCCACACTGACCTCTGTCCTTGACCTTCCCCAGTGCCAGGGTGAGGCCAACTCAGACCAGGAGAACAACACTAGTTGTGCCTGGTGGTGTTCGGCGGGGATCTGCACTGGGACTTCTGCTGTTTGTGAGATACGTGAATGACTTGGACGAAAATGTCAATGGGTGGGTTGGTAAGTTCGCAGGCGATACAAAGATTGGTGGTGTTGTGGATGTTGTAGAAGATTGTAAAAGGATACGGGCAGAGAAATGTCAGATGGAGTTTAATCTGGCCAAATGTGAGGTGTTGTACTTAGGGAGATCAAATGTAAAGGGACAGTACACCGTTAATGGCAGGTCCCTTAACAGTGTTGATGTACAGAGGGATCTTGTGGACCAAGTCCATAGCTCCCTGAAAGTAGCTGCACAGGTTGATAGGGCGGTAAAGAAGGCGTACAGCATGCTTGCCTTTATTAATTGAAGCATTGAGTTTAAGAGTCAGGAGGTTATTTTGCAGCTTTATAAAACTCTGGTTAGGCTGCATCTGGAGTATTGCATTCACTTCTGGTCACCCCATTACAGGAAGGATGTGGTGGCTTTGGAGAGGGTGCAGAGGAGGTTCACCGGGATGCTGCCTGGATTAGAGGGTATGTGCTATAAAGAGAGGTTGGACAAACTTGGGTTGTTTTCTCTGGAGCTGGGGAGGCTGAGGGGAGACCTGATAGAGGTTTATAAGATTATGAGAGGCATAGATAGAGTAGACAGCCAGTATCTTTTTCCCAGGGTCGAAATGTCTAATACTAGAGGGCATGCATTTAAGGTGAGAGGGGGAACATTTAAAGGAAATGTGTGGGGCAAGTTTTTCTACACAGAGAACGGTGGGTGCCTAGAATGTGCTGCCAGGGGTGGGGGTGGAGGCAGATATAATAGAGGTGTTTGTGAGGCTTTTAGACAGGCACATGGATGTGCAGAGAGTGGGGGGATGTGGAAATTGTGCAGGCAGATGGGATCAGTTTAGTTAGGCATTTAATTACTAGTTTAATTAGTTCGGCACAATGTTGTGGGCCGAAGGGCCTGTTCCTGTGCTGTACTGTTCTATGACCTATGTTCTATGTTCTAACACTTCATATTCCACCTAAGTAGTCCATAACCCATTGAATTCTCCACCTTCAAGTAACCCACTCCCCCCGTGTTCCTGAAACAGTAACTCTTTCTCTGCCCACAGATGCAGCCTGACCTCCTGAGTGCTCCCAGCATCTTCTGTTTTTATTTTAGATTTCCAGCGTCTGCATAGTTTTTGTTCTCACCTTACTGTTTGTGGGATCTTACCATGCACACATCAGCTTTACCACCAGCTGTAGACAACCAAGGGCTGAGAATGGTGCCAAATAAATGCTGCTCTTTCCCTGTTCCTATGTGCATTAAGAGTTTGCCCGATGCCAACTCGATGCTTTAATTTCCGCCGTTAGATGCGGCAGGGGAGAGCACATCTGAATCTGGTAACAGCAGAGCTTCTCCGCAACGTGAAGAAGGCTGGAAAGTTGGACGAATTCATTGGCAGCACCTTTTACATTGAGGCAAAGGTGTCGGATGACAGTAAGTAACCACCTCCTCCAACCTCGCCCACGATGTGGCCTCCTCCGCGTTGGCACGGCCAGGCGTAGACCAGCCGACTGTTTTGTGGACCACTGGCTCTCTGTCCTCCATGGTCATCCCGAGCTTCGAGTTGCATTCCACTTCAACTCCCCTTCCCATTCCCACACCGACCTGCCCTTCTCCACTGCCGGGGTGAGGCCCACGCAAACTGGAAGAACAACACCTCACAGTCCGCCTGCAACCCAGTGGTAGGAATATTGAATTTTCTGACTTTAAGTGCACCCTTGAACTCTCAAATCCCTGTTCCCTGAGTGCTTCCTTATCATAGGGTCACACAATATGGAAACAGGCCCTTCAGCCCACCGTCCATGCTGACCACCAACCACTCATTTACACTGATCCCATTTTACTCTCCCCACATTCCCGTCAACTCCCCCCAGATTCTACCCCTCACCCACACACTGGGGGCAATTCACAGCAGTCAATTATCCCACCAACCCCGCACGTTCTTGGGATGTGGGAGGAAACTGTAGCACCCGGTGGGGGGGTTGGGTGGTGAGGGAGACCCACAGGGTCACAGAGGGAACGTGCAAGCTCCACACACACACACACACACACACACACACACACACACACACACACACACACACACACACACACACACAGAGGATCGGACCCAGGTCTGATGCCAAACTCTGCTTGACAATGCTTCTCTGAAGTTCTTTGGGATGCTTCACCAAATGAGAGGGGTTGCATAAACACAGATTTCTGTTGTTATTTTCTATGCAGAATATACAGAAGAGAAGGTTCTGGACAACTTAACATTTCGACTCTCCCACTATAACATCGACTTTGCATCAATGAAACCATACTTCACACCAGGAGCTCCATTTTATGTCCCGGTACAGATGTATTTATTATGGACTGTTGTGTGTGTGTCAGTGTGTCTGTGTGTGTGTGTGTGTGTGTCTGTGTCTGTCTGTCTGTGTGTTTGTGGGTTTGAGTGTACGTCTGTATTTATGGTTTTCTGTGTGCATGAGGGGGAATGCGTGCATGTGGGTTTGTGTCTGGGTTTGTCTGTGTCTGTGGGTTTGTGTGTGTGGTTTGTTTCTGTATGGGTGTGTCTGTGTGTAGGTTTGTGTGAGTGTGGGGGTCTGTGTATCTGTGTCTGTGGGTTTATTTGTCTGTCTGTGTGTCCATGTGTGTGAGTAGTTGGGTGGGATTTTGTGTGTGTGTGTGTGTGTCTGTGTGTTTCTGTGTCCCTGAGTGTGCCTATGTGTGCCTGTGTGTCTCTGTGTGTGCCTGTGTGTCTGTAAGATACAGCTCCCCTCCCACTGCACCACACCCACCCACAAAGGTTCATGGTTAGATCCTGGAAAATGTGGTCCATTTCCTGTGTCTCTGGAGGCATCTCTCAGTGAAGGCAGGTAATCCAGGTATTCACCAATGGTCTCTGAAAAATCCCCTGGACCCACGGGAAGGGTGTGGGAACCGACCTCAGTGACCCCTCCCTCCCAGACCCACATCCCCAGTCACACTCAGTCCGCTCCGGTGGGCAGGTCCCATCGTTCACAGGTCCCACACCCGACTCCTGAAGCAAACACTCTGTCCCGGGCTCTGTCCCGGGGAGAGACCACCAGGTGGACAGAGGAAATGGATCAAGGATGGGCTCAAAACTTCCTTGGAGAAATGCGACATTCCCCACCGACTCCCGGCAATCTCTGGCCCACCACCGCTCTACGAGAAGGAGTATGTAAGATGGGATCGAGAAGCTCGAGGCCCTACATTGACACAGAGATCTTGTACCGCCTCACAAACTACCTAGCCTCCTGTCCCATCAGTGGAGAAATCTGTGGGTCCCACCCTGGCCTCACCAGAACCCACAACACGGGATTGGGAGCAGGTCACCCTCGATCCCCAGGGACTGCGTAAGAAGAAGGTGTGCATGCGTATGTCTGTGTGTACATGAGTGTGTTTGTGTATCTGTGTGTATCCATGTGTGTGTGTGTTTGTGTGTGTGTTTGTGTGTGTGCATACGTGTATTCATGGGATTGATTTGACAGAAAATTCGGAAATATCATAGGTTGAAATGCCTCAGTACAAATCTGCGAGCCATTTCACTGGGGAGCTCCAGTGGTAATACAACAGCTTCTAGTTGTGGGAATCTTGATTGGAACGATAGGGAATTTATTCTCTGGGCGAGTTTGCCTCAACAAAGGAGCAGGGTTGGAAACACGGGGGACTGCAGATGCTGGGATCTGGAACAACACACAAGATGGCTCCGGTTTCCTCCCACATTGCGAAGACGTATGGGTAGGTTAATTTGGGTCTAAAATGGGCGGCGCAGACTCGTTGGGCCAGAAGGGCCTGTTACCGCACTGTAAATAAAATTTTTAAAAAAACTCAGCAGGTCAGGCAGCATCCGTGGAGGGAAATGGACGGTCGACGTTTCAGATCAGGGCCCTTCCAGATGAAGGGTCTTGACCCGAAATGTCGACTGTCTATTTCCCCCCACAGATGCTGCCTGACCCGTCGAGATCCTCCAGCGTTTTGTGTGTGTTGCCAAGGGACTGGGGGCTTATGTATTTCAAAAGTGACACCAAGTCCAGTAAATGTATCAAGGGTTTTAAATCCTTTTCCCAATCAAATTTTATTCATGCACTCCTACTGAGAACCAACACACATCCTGTTAAACGTAGTCTTGCTTCACCAAGACCCACATTATATACACTCCGTCTGTTTGAGTTAATGAGCTCTGTGTAACTGGTTCTGCAACAGTGTGTTAATGAGCAAATTTACTCAGTTAACAGTGATGCAGACACAACTTGGTCGGACTGTAAGTGCTCCTCAGGGCCATCTCGTTAACCAGACAAATTATATTGCCGTGCATTCTGTTAACTGCAAACCTCGTGTGGCTTCTTCCCCTTCCTACTCCTCGGGTGGGCACTGATCTCATACCTCGTGTGACAAGACCACCACATGACAAGGTGTACTAAAGGCCGGTTCAGGTTAAATTTGCGCCCTTCTTGTTTCAAAACTTTTGTCGAGCTTCGTTGAGATATCGAGCTGGCTATCCAGCTATCACCCCCTGACATCCAATGGCATCACCATCACTGAATCGCCCACCGTCAATATCCTGGGGGTTACCACTGACCAGAAACGCAACTGGAGGAGCCATATCCACAGGGTGGCTACAAGAGCAGGTCAGAGGCTGGGAATCCTGAGTTACTCACCTCCCCAAAACCTGTCCACCGTCTGCAAGGATCAAGTCAGGAGTGTGAGGGAACGCTCCCCACTTGCCTGGGTGAGAGCAGCTTCAACAACACTCGAAGCTCAACAGCATACAGGACATAGCAGCCCTCTTGATAGGCTCCCCCATCCACAACCGTTCACTCTCTCCACCAACGCACAGTAGAGGCAGTTTGTACCGTCTACAGGACGCACTGCAGTAGCTCACCAAGTCTCCTCAGCCAGCACCTTCCAAACCCACCAGCTCTACCAGCGAGAAGGACGAGGGCTGCAGAAGCCTGGGGAGCACCACCGCCCAGAAGTTGACCTCTGAGCCACGCCCCATCCCGACTCGGAAATATACCCCCGTTCCTTCACCGTCGCTTGGTCAAAATCCTGGAACTTCCTCCCAAACAGCACTGTGGGTGTACCCACACCTGCAGTGGTTCAAGAAGGCAGCTCACCACCACCTTCTCAGGGGCAATGAGGGAGGGCCAGTTAAATGCTGGCTCACCTTGTGAAGCCCACAGCGCTCGAGTGACTGATAAAAACAAACTAGGCAAGGTGTGACGGCAGACAGGGCGGATCAGCTGGTGAGATGTGTAGTTTGATGGGGCATCTTACTTAACAGAGATGTTTCTCAAACCTTCCTATGGCATAGAAGAAGGCCATTTGGCCCACCAGTGCCAGCTCACAGCAATCCCATCGATCCCATTCCCCTACTTATTGTCACCTAATTCCCTCCCCCTTCGCCTTTCCCTTCCCCCACACTAGTGGCCAGCCAACCCACCATAACATCTTTGGGATGTGGGAGGAAACCGGAGCACCTGGGGTAAGCCCCATGTGAAAATAGGGAGCAATGTTCTAGGAAAAGAGAAAGGAAACTCCCGGAAAGTGACGACAGGTCGACAGGGAGGTAAAGAATGCATATGGCAAGCTCGCCTTTATTAGTCGAAGCACTTGAGTTCAAAAGCGAGGAAGTTACGTTGCAGTTCTATAAAACTCTGGTTAGGCTGCATCTGGGGTACTGCATTCAGTTCTGGTCTCCCTATTATAGGAAGGATGTGGAGGCTTTGGAGAGGGTGCACAAGAGGTTTACCGGGATGCTGCCTGGATCAGAGAGTATAAACGATAAGGAGAGGCTGAGGACAAACTGGGGTGTTGGAAGCTGAGGGGAGACCTGATGGAAGCTTCTAAAATAATGAGAGGCACAGACAGAGTAGACAGTCAGAATCTTTTTCCCAGGGTCGAAATATCTAATACTAGAGAACACGCAATTTAGGTGAGAGGGGGGAAAGTTCAAGGGAGATGCGCCGGGCAAGTTTTTTTACCCAGAGAGTGGTGTGTGTCTGGAACGGGCCGCCAGGGGTGGCGGTGGAGGGAGATACGATAGAGGCGTTTAAGAGGCTCTCAGATGAATGTGCAGCAAATGGAGGGGTATGGACCATGTGCAGCCAGAAGGGATCAGGTGTCATTAGCTTAATTAGTTCAGCACAACGTTGTGGAGCAAAAGCCCTGTGCTGTACTGTTCTAGGTTCTCAATGGGATCAATTTTACTCCAACTAAGAAGCAAATTAGATGGACCAATCAGCTTTCTTCCGTGGCATGATAATTGCGCACTCACTTGGAAGGATACCTTTAGCTTCGTGTTACACTGTTTCACAGGTATCGGTAACCTATCCCAATGGCTCCCCCGCAATCAATGTTTCACTCCACATAGAAGTAAGCATCCTGAAGGAAACGATAATTAAAGAGTCCATTGAAGGACTGACCGACCAGCTCGGCGAGGTAGCCGTTTCGTTTACCGTTCCCCTGGATACACTCTACATTAATGTCACAGTAAGTTACCCCAACTAACCTACCATCAATGAGGGCTTGGAGATAATGGTGGAGAGGCTATCACAATGAAACCCTGACAACTACTTCTCAAGCCTGCGTGTATGCTATTAAATGCGTTGGTGAGACCATTTTCCTCTGTGGTGTGTGCTTTGCAACCCCTTGTAGATAGAAATGTGTTCGGGATCACAGGATTGATGGGAATCTTGAACCAACCAGCACAACCCTAATCACTAGAGTTTAGCTTTGACCGCTTTGCACTAAAATGTACTTTCTTTTTGTTCTAATTGTGTTCTTTCTTGTAAAAATTGTTTAATTTATGTCTTTCTTGTGAATGTTGTGTCTGTAATGTTGTGTCTATATGTGTAGGGGATGGTAGAAGATTGCAGAGGGACATTGATAGGATGCAGAGCTGGGCTGAGAAGTGGCAGATGGCGTTCAATCTGAAGAAGTGTGAGGTAGTATACTTTAGAAGGACAAACTCCAAGGCAAATACAAAGTTAATGGCAAGATTCTGGGTAGTTTGGAGGAGCAGAGGGATCTAGGGGTCCATATCCACAGATCCCTGAAAGTTTCCTCACAGGTGGACAGGGTAGTTAAGAAAACTTAAGGGATGTTAGCTTTTATAAGAGGGATCGAGTTTAAGAGCCACAAAGTGATGATGCAGCTCTATAAAACTCTGGTTAGACCACACGGAGTATTGTGTTCAGTTCTGGTCGCCTCATTATAGGAAGGATGTGGAAGCATTGGAAAGGGTGCAGAGGAGATTTACCACGATGCTGCCTGGTTTAGAGAGGATGCATTATGAGGAGAGACTAAGGGAGCTGGGACTTTACTCTTTGGAGAGAAGGAGGATGAGGGGAGACATGATAGAGGTGTACAAAATATTAAGAGGAATAGATAGAGTGGACAGACCACTTTCCCAGGGCACCAATGCTCAATACAAGAGGACATGGCTTTAAAGTAATGGGTGGGAAGTTCAAGGGAGATATCAGAGTAAGTTTTTTACCCAGAGAGTGGTTGGGGCATGGAATGTGCTGCCTGGGGTGGTGGTGGAGGCAGGTACATTGGTCAAATTCAAGAGATTGTTAGATAAGCATATGGAGGAATTTAAAATAGAGGGATATGTAGGAGGAAGGAGTTAGATAGTCTTAGGTGAGGTTTAAAGGTCAGCACAACATAGTGGGCCGACGGGCCTGTATTGTGCTGTACTGTTCTATGATTCTATGTTCTATATCCTCTGCAACCTGGGGTAGGATATACATGAGAGTGAAGATCACTTCTTCCACCAGAGTCCAATGCCTTTCGTCTTCACAATTTGGTCGCCTCTATATTGCAGTGACCACTTTGCGGAACACCTCCACTCCAGTGCCCAGGAGTGACCCTGAACTTCCCACTGCCTGTCACTGTAGTTCCCCATCGCACTCCCACTCTGAACTCTCTGTCCTGCATTGTGACAATGATGCCCAATGTGAGCTTGAGGAACAACTCCCCCTTCCCACACTATCACTGACATGTCAGTCCTCGGCCTCCTCCAGTGCCGGGAGAATTCCAAGCGCAAGCTGGAGGAACAGCCCCTCATTTTCCGTCTTGGAACCTTGCAGCCTAATGGCATGAACATTGAATTCTCCCACTTTAAGTAATCCCCACCCCCTTTTCCCACAACACCCCCCCCCCCACCACTATCTTCTTCCCTTTTCTAGCCTTTTTTTCTACATTGTTTTCCTCTCTCTCCTTTGACCCATCCCCCGGTGGATCTGCCCTCCCTTCCTCCCCCACACCTGCCCATCACTATCTCTTACCTGCATCTACCTATCACCTCCCTGTGCCCACCCCGCCTCCCCTCTTCTGTCCAACTATCACTGCTCTGCTTTTCCCCCCTGTATATCGGGCTTCCCCTTTTCCTACCTTTAGTCCTGAAGAAGGGTCCTGACCCGAAACGTTGACCGCCTGCTTTTCTCCACGGATGCTGCCTGGCCTGCTGGGTTCCTCCAGCATCATCGTGTTTTTCATCTGGATTCCAGCATCTACAGTCCTTTATTTCTCTTGAGGAACAACACCTTATCTTCTGACTGGGCATTTTGTAACCACCTGGACTCAGTACCCAATTCTCCAACTTTAGATAACTCGCTCTTTCTTTCTGCTTGCGTGAGAACTGACCATTGTCAATGTTGCAGTAGATGAAGGAACTAAATCTGACCTTCGATGCCCCCTAACAACCACATTATTCCACCTATCATTCCACCCCTCCCCCCGATCTCACTTATAACGGGAAAGGGGGGCGCAAAAAAAGATTCACAGGGACTGGAGGGCTTGAGTTTTAAGGAGAGGCTGGACAGGGCGGGACCTTTTTTCCCTGGAGCGTAGGAGGCTGAGACGTGACCTTATAGAGGTTTATAAAATCATGAGGGGCATCGATAAGGTGGATGATCACAGTCTTTTCCCCAGGGTAGGGGAGTCCAAAACTAGGGGGCATAGGTTTAAGGTGAGAGGGGAAAGATTTAAAGGGGACCTGAGGGGCAACTTTTTCACACAGAGGGTGGTGGGTATATGGACCGAGCTGCCAGAGGCAGGTACAATTGCAATGTTTAAAAGATATTTGGGCGGGTACACGGATAGGAAGGGTTTAGAGGGAGATAGGCAACTTGGTCAGCGTGGATGAGTTGGGCCAAAGGGCCTGTTTCCATGCTGTATGACTCTATGACCTTCTCTGCTGTCTGGACCAACTTGTTTCTCTCTTTCTCAGGTCCTGGACCTGAAACATTAACTGTTTCTCTCTCCACAGATGCTGCCTGACCCAGCGCGTGTTTTACACACCAGGGTGGCTGGTATCGTCTTCCCTTTACACCGCTTCCCAAGCCCAAAATTCCACCCCATCGGTTTTTATTTGAAGGCTGGATGTACCATACAACATGCTGGAGAAACTCAGCGGGTCGAGCAGCATCCGTGGGGGGAAAGGACGTCGACGTTTCAGGTCGAAACCCTGTCTCAAGGAGTCCTGATGCAGGGTTTCAACCTGAAACATCGACGATTTCTTTCCCCCCATGGATACTGCTCGACCCACTGAGTTCCTCCAGCAGATTGTCTGTCGCTCCGGGTTCCAGTGTCTTGTATCTCCTCCGGATGTACCATCCTGCCCATCCACGAATCCTTCAACGCTCACCCTATCTCTCTTCCCTTCCAGGCCAGAGTTGGAAATGCGATGACTGGGTTTGAAAAGAAGCAGGCAGTGGTGAAGAGACACCGGTCTGACAGCGGCAGGTACCTGCACATCGAGGTGCCTCATGTCCTCCTGTTTCCTGAAGATATCATCACCGTCAACCTGACGGCTCTAGGCCTGCTCGATACTGATCGCATTCGTTACTACTATTACATGGTTGGTTTACAAAACTTTCATGAAAACCTTCGGTGTGCAAGTGGTCCTTAATCGGTGGGTAGCCTGAAGAGGTTATGTAGGAACTCAAAAAACTTGGGAAAGACTTTCCAAAGGCAGAGCTGGCACGGGACAGTGCAATTTGAGACACTGGGGCAAAGTTTTGGAGTGGTTCAAAATTCAAACAGAAGTGCTCCTTTAAAACATCTCAGGATATTACATCAGCCTGATCTCAGACAAAATTTAACGACACACTTCTTGAGGAGATGTTGGGCAGCTCAGTGGCGCAGCGGGTAGAGCTGCTGCCTCACGGCGCGAGAGACCCGGGTTCGATCCCGACCTCCGGCACTGTGTGTGTGTGTGTGTGTGTGTGTGTGTGTGTGTGTGTGTGTGTGTGGAGTTTGCACATTCTCCCTGTGACTGCATAGGATCCCCTCCTGTGGGTGCTCTGGTTCCCCCCCACTCCACATCCCAAAGACGTGCGGGTGGGTGGGTTAATTGGCCGCTGTAAATTGGGCCCTAGTGTGCAAGTGAGGGGTCGAATCTGGGGGGGAGTTGATAAGAGTGTTGTGGAGACATGGAGAGTCATTCTCGTGAATTAATTGGCCGCTGTACATTGCCCCTAACGTGGGGGGGTGGGTGGATTTGACAGGAATGTCATGAAGTCATAGAGAGTTAATTGCCCGCTGATGTAGACGGGTGACAGGGGAGTTGATGTCGGCCATCAGAGGTTGAAAAAGATGGGGAGGAGGGAGCGGAAATGATTGGGGGCCAGCATGAACGATGGGCCAAATGGACATCATTGGCCCTATCCTTCCGAGGCTGAACCCAGCCTTGCTCGGACATGGTGCCCGGAATGTGTCAGATGGGGTGGGAGCTGAAGTCCTGCACGGACCACGGCCCCTGTCGCGGTGGGAAGCTTCTGTCATGGGGACGCGCACCAACTGTTCTTGTGTGTTGCCCCACGAAGGTCCTCGGCAAAGGCAAAACGCTGGACTTCCAGAGAATTGAGGGGAGATCAGAGGCCTCGTTCCAGCTGGTCATCACTCGGTCCATGGTGCCTTACTTCCGCATCGTTGCCTATTACGTCCTGCAGGAGAAGGGCATGCGGGAGATCGTCTCCGACTCGGTCCGACTGGAGGCCGAGAGTCTGTGCGATACCAAGGTGGGACACTCCCCATCCACACGGCCGCGTTGTAATGGAAAGGAGCTGACAAAGTACATTGGGGGATTGAGGGTCACGGGGAACTGGCACAGAGCAGGAGATGAGGCCTGCAGCCGATCAGTTGTGGTCATACCGAATGGTAGGACAGGTCTGAGAGGCCGAGTGGCCTACTCCTGCACCGATTCTCTTGTGTTCTGAAAGTTCTTTACCATCCGTTCACCACCCACATTCACTATTATCTATTTACCGCAAGTTTGCACTGTAATCCATTTATCACAATTTTACCATAATCTGTGTGCCATATATTTACACAACACACTTAACACACATTTTCCCTGTTATACATTCACTACTCTCACTATAACCCATTCACCGCCCTCACTATAACCCATTCACCACACACTCTCAACTGGTCACTGTAAATTGCTCCCTGGTGTGTGGGACAGTGGGAGAATCAGGGGATGAGAGAGAGAATGGGGTACAGGAAATTAAGTGGGGAAATGGGATCGCCCTAAGAGCCAGCATGGACTCAATGGCCCGAATGGCCTTTGTCGTAGGGGAATGTAGGTGTACAAGTATTCGCATTCAGAAGCCGACTGCTGTGTCAATCGGATTGTGTCTCCCAGTTTCAGGTGTACTCCGCGGTACACGAGGAAGGATCCCATCACCAGCTTCTCCTGTCAATTATGTCGGATAGCCCGGCCAAGCTGTTCATCCAAGCCACAGACGTCCAGCTGAAAGCGTTTTGTGCCGGCGACTCCATCACCCCCAGGATGGTAAGTACCTTCCGTCAGTACTTGTTGTACTCAGAACCCTTTGTTGAAATGGTGGATTTGGATGAAGGGGAAGTTGTCAATGAACAAAATTCCACCCAGTCAGGATACAAGTGGATTATTCACCTTCCTGCTCTTCCTTCGAGCTATGGGTTATCGTAGCTTATAAAATATACGGCTACCCAAACCCCTTGAGTCACAACATTTGTACAGCAGAGAAACAGGCCCTTCGGCCCACTGTGTCTATGCTGACCATCATGCCTGTCTATACTAACCCCACTCGCCTGCATTAATTCCAAACCCCTCTGTACCCTGCTCATGCAAGTACCTGTCCAGGTGCCTCTTGAATGTCATTACTGTTCCTGCCTCCACCACCTCCTCTGGCAGCTCATTCCTGATACCAACTATTCTTTGTGTGAACAATTTTATCCCTCAGATCCCCTTTAAACCTCCTCCCAATCACCTTAAGCCCATGCCCTCTAGTTTTAGACACCCCTGCCCTGGGAAACAGACACTGGCTATCTACTCTACCTATGCCTCTCATAATTTTCTAAACCTCTGTCAGGTCATCTCCCGACCTCCTTCACTTCAGGGAAAACAGACCCAGCCTATCCAGTCTCTGCTGATATCTCAAGCCCTCCAGTCCAGGCAACATCCTGGTGAATCTCCTCCGTCTTCTCTCCAGTGCAGTCACATCCCAGAGTGTGGTGACCAGAACTGCACACAGTACTCCAAGTGCAGCCGAACCAACGTTCTGTCCACTGCAACATGATTGTCCAATTCTTATACTAAATGCCACACCAAAGGATGGCCTTGACATTTATTACTTATCAGCCTCATCTACCACTGCCTGAGAGTTTAAGACATTGAGTACTGAATAGGAACAGACTAACTATCCTTTACAATAACATTTCCTCCCCGGGCCCTGGTGGTCTTGTTCTATGCTTACAGGGTCTCTGCACAATCCCAGGCCTCAATACTCACTGCCATGGGACAAGTCACGGTCCAGTTTACTGTCATCTGCACAAGTCCTGGTGTGCACGGGTGCAATGAAAAACTTACTTGCAGCAGCATTGCAGGCACAAAGCATCAGATAAGCAGCATTCACAAGAAAAACATAAATTAAACATAAATTAGACACAGTTTTTACAAGAAAACACAATTAGAACAAAAAAAATGTCCATTTTAGTGCAAGGTGATCGAAGTTGTCATAGAGTTGCTGTTACTGAGGTGGTGATTAGGGTTGTGCCGGTTGGTTCAAGAACTGAATGGTTGAAGGAAAGTAGCTGTTTTTGAACCTAGTGGTGTGGGGACTTCAGGCTCCTGTACCTCCTGCCTGATGGTAGCTGCGAGGAGATGGCATGGCCCAGATGGTGGAGATCTTTGATGATGGATGTTGCCTTCTCGAGGCAGCGCCTCCTGTAGGTACAACCGATGGTGGGGAGGGATGTGCCCGTGATCTACTGGGCTGAGTCCACGACTCTCTGCAGCTTCTTGTGTTCTTGAGCATTCAAATTGCCATCCCAGACCATGATGCAACCAGTCAGGACACTTCCAACACTACATCTGTAGAAGTCTGTTAGAGTGTTTGGTGATTAGCCGAACCTCCCTAACCTTCAAAGAAAGTAAAGATGCTGGCTCGCCTTTCTTATGACATGTTCCCACCACACCTCTCATTTATCTTTCTTTGTACCTAGATCCATCTTCTCAGTGTGAGGAGAAGACTTACCTTGCCCTCGCTATCTCTAAACTATCATCCTGCTTGATTTCCTGCAGACCCTCGCAAGAACACAGGAAAATAGGAGCAGGAGTAGGCCACTCGGCCCCTCAACCCTCCCCCCAGACATTCAATATGATCACGGCTGACCCATTCTTCAATCTTTCAAATATTTATCTGTCTCCACTATAAATATATCCATTGATCCAGCCTCCACCTCCCTCAGGGGCAGAGAATTCCAGAGATTCACCCCCTCTGGGAGAAGAAATTCCTACACTCCTCAGTTAGACCACACTTGGAGTATTGTGTTCAGTTCTGGTCACCTTATTATAGGAAGGACGTGAAAGCTTTAGAGAGGGTGCAGAGGAGATTTACCAGGATGCTGCCTGGATTGGAGAGCATGTCTTATGAGGATAGGTTGAGCAAGCTGGGGCTTTTGTCTTTGGAGAGAAGAAGGATGAGAGGTGACTTGATCGAGGTGTACAAGATGATAAGAGGCATAGATCGAGTGGACAGTCAGAGACTTTTTCCCAGGGCGACAATGGCTAACATGAGGGAGCATAATTTTAAGGTGATTGGAGGAAGGTATAAAGGGGACGTCAGAGGTAAGTTTTTTACACAGAGAGTGGTGGGTGCGTGGAACGCACTGCCGGCAGAGGTTGTGGGGGAAGATCCATTCGGGACACTTAAGAGACTCTTAGACACATGAACGATAGAAAAATAGGGGACTATGTGGCAGGGAAGAGATAGATAGATATTAGAGCAGGATAAAATGTCGGCACAACATCATGGGCGGAAGGGCCTGTACTGTGCTGTAATGTTCTATGTTCTATGTTTTAAGTAACCAGCCCCTAGTTTATGTCCCTTCATTTGAGACTCTCCCACTAGTGGAGACATCTCAACATCCACCCGTCGAGCCCTCTCATTATCTAAATTCCAAGCACCTCTTGATGGGACATCCCTCTCATCCCAGGAATTAGCCTGGGGAGCCTCTCTTGGATTGTCTCCAACGCTACTATAGGCAAGGGAACCCTCGAGTCCTACAAGCTGATTAACTAAAGGCAGTGAGGAAGTTCCATTATTCTCTTACTCATGCAGTGAAGTGCCCTCAGTACTGCTCATCATCATCTTTCCCCACTTCAAGCCTCCATTCAAGCAAACTGACCTTTAATGCTGTATCCTTTGCACATTTATCCTTGCGAAATACACCTCTCCTTTTATTAATATTAATATTAATACACCTCTCCTTTTGTAAACCCGTGTGGGTTTCCCCCACTTGCTCCTGATTCCTCCTGCATCCAAATGACATGCAGGCTGATGTTAATTGCCCCTAGTGTAGGGGGGAGTGGCAGGAGGGGGCAGCCGTCAGACAAGAACACTCATCGCTGTGCTACCACACCACTCCAATCAGTTGGAAAAATGACCTTATGCCCAGAGGAGTTTCGAGCACATCGAAAGGGGTATAATGCATTACGAGAGCATGAAAGAGTAGGAAGTGAGAATTAAGAAGGGAGAGTCTCCAACTCGGGTCGTAGTCTTGGGGTTGGAGTTTAACTGGGGGCAAGTATGAATGGAGTTTAATCCAGATGAGTGTGAGGTGTTGCACTTTGGGAGGTCAAATGTAACTGGAAAGTTATGTAAATAGCAGGAATATTGATGTACAGAGGGATCTTGGGGGTCCAAGTCCATAGCTCCCTGAAAGTGGCAACACAGGTAGCCAGGGTGGTAAAGGCGGCGTACGGCATGCTTGCCTTCATCGGTCTGGGAGTTTAGAATGTAGAACATAGAACGTTACAGCACAGTACAGGCCCTTCGGCCCACGATGTTGTGCCGACATTTTATCCTGCTCTAAAATCTAACTAACCCTTCCCTCCCACATAGCCCCCCCATCCATCAGTTGCGAAGTCATGTTACAGCTGTATAAAACTTCGATTAGGCCACATTTGGGGTATTGTGTGTGGTTCTGGTTGCCACACTACAGGAAAGGTGTGGAGGCTTTGGAGAGGGTGCAGAGGTGGTTCACCAGGATATTGCCTGGATTAGAGAGCATTAAGAGAATATTAACTACAAACTTGGATTGTTTTCTCTGGAGCGTTGGAGGCTGAGGGGTGACCCGATTGAAGTTTATAATGAGAGGTATGGACGGGGTAGAGAGTGTCTTTTCCCCAGGGTAGAAATCTCAACTGCTAGAGGGCATAGCTTTAAGGTGAGAGGGGGGAAGGTTTAAAGGAGCTTTCCGAGGCAAGTTTTTTTACACAGAGAGTGGTAGGTGCCTGGAACGTGTTGCTGAGGGAAGTGGTGAAACAGATTTGATAGCATTTAGACAGGCACAGGGAATGGAGGGATGTGGATCATGGGCAGGCAGATGGGATTAGTTTGCTTTGGTATCATGGTCAGCAAAGATATGATGGGCCGAAGGGCCTGTTCCTGAGCTGTGGAGTTCTATGTAAGACTGAGGTGAGGAGTCCTTCTCCTTACTTAGAGGGCCTGTCTGTGCCGGTGGACACCACAAGCTCATTAGTTCAGTAACATGAGTTCAAATCCCGCCAGAGCAAGTAAGAATTTTAAGCGACTATTTAAATAAGAATTAAGGAATTTAAAAGATTGCATCATGAAATTGTTATCTTATTACAAAACCCAACATTTCCTTCAGGAAAGGAAATCTGCCGTCCTTACTGGTCAGACAACAACATGCCTCCGTCCCCACCAAAGCAGCTGGAGTCTTGATTCTTGATCTACTCGTTCAGGGATCAATCAGAGATCAGAGGTCTTCGCTGGTGATGTCTGTGTCCTGCACTCCACACCCCTACTGCTCACTGTGTGAAACATTTTTCCTCACGTAGCTCTTAGTTCCACTGCCAATCAACTTCAATCCCCACCCGCAAGCTCAGGAATATTAATTTTACACCCAGCCCAGAGTGAAGAGTTCATGTTCATTAGTTTTCTGTGCTGTGTGTGGAGAGGGGATTGTAAACTGCTGATTTATTACAATATGTTTCTGATTCAATCAATATGTTCAAGAGGATTATTTTATTACGGAATTGGTAATAGGAAAGAACAAACAATTTATAGTATTCGGGCAAAAACAGATCTCACATCCCTTCCGCTATCCCTGGTGACGACAAATGTAAGGCTTCAATAACTTGGACCCACCTGGCCATGACTACAGTTGGAAGGCAAAGCCTGCTCAATCCATCCAGGTTACAAAGGGCTCTCAAGAAGAAAAAAAGGTAAAAACAGTGCTCTCACATCCCTTCTGCTGTTATGAAGCCTCGATGGCAGCAAATGTAAGCATACCTTCTCGAAGATGGTCCACAACCCCAGATGAAAGGACAAGTTCTCCTAACTATCATACGCATCAAATAACTTCCCACCGCACAGCACACTACACAACCAGTGTAATCAAGCTGTTTACCACGTTCTTAACACTCCAACTGCTTTGCTGAAATTGGAGGCATGGAGTGGTCTGACCAGTAAGGTATGTTGGATTCTGTAACAAGCTAATGTTACCACACCAGTGTATTTTTTAAACTGATGTCAGCTGCACATGTCACAAAGTTTTAATAAATTAAGTCGAAGATATGATATCACTATTCTAAATGGATTGCAAAGTTCTTGTTGACTTCCACATTATCCACCAGGGGGGTTGTGTTAGAATTCTCCTGGGTGGAGAGAGTGCTCTATACCCTGCCCGTGTGTGAAACTCACCACACATTAACCCATCAGGAGCAACAATGCAAATAATCTGTTCTTTGTTTGACTCAGGTGTTTGAAGATCTGAATTCCACTGATATCGGTTTATCGTCTGGAAGTGGGAACAACACTGCGAGTGTTTTCAAGGATTCCGGACTAATCTTCTTCTCTGACCTTATGACACTATCTCCAGAGCCACACAGTAAGGGAAGGTTAATGACTCAACATTTCATAGGTCGTTGATGTCACCAACACCAAATCTACCTGAGAATGAATTGTTAGTGACTCCATCACTAAACGTAGCCAGTAATAAACCGATGATGAAATTTTTACCAAATCCATCTGGTAACAGAGCTTTTTAAGAACAGTGTCACTGAAACGAAAGTAAAATATTCTACATGTGGAAAATCTGAAATTGATACACAAAATGGCAACGATGCCCACTAGAAGCTAAGAGCAGGGAGGTTGTGGCACAACTTTATAAAGCATTGGTTAGGCCACAAATTCAGGAAGATAAGATTTCTTTATTAGTCACACGTACATCAAAACACACAGTGAAATGCATCTTTTGTGTAGAGTGTTCTGGGGGCAGCCCACAAGTGTCGCCACGCTTCCAGCGCCAACATAGCACGCCCACAACTTCCTAACCCGTACGTCTTTGGAATGTGGGAGGAAACCGGAGCACCCAGAGGAAACCCACGCAGTCACGGGGAGAACGTACAAACTCCTTACAGACAGTGGCGGGAATTGAACCCGGGTCTCTGGAACTGTAATAGCATTACGCTAAGTATTTGAATTGGCAAGGCATAGAAGGCTACCAAGTAGTTGCTGGTAAGTGGGATTACTATAGATGAGTACTTCAAAGTCAAAGTCGAATTTATCATCATGTGCACAAGTCCATGTGTGCACAAATGCAATGAAAAACTTACATGCAGCAGCATCACAGGCACAGAGCATCGTCAGCACTCACAAGAAAAATATAAACACAATTTTTACAAGAAAGAACACAATTAATAAAAAAAACCAAAATCCTTTTTAGTGCAAAGTGATCAAAGTGGTCACAGTGTTGCTATACTGAGGTAGTGATTAGGGTTGTGCCGGTTGGTTCAAGAACTGAATGGTTGAAGGGAAGTAGCTGTTCCTGAACCTGGTGGTGTGGGGACTTCAGGCTTCTGTACCTCCTGCCCGATGGTAGCTGCGAGAAGATGGCATGGCATGGATGGTCGGGATCTTTGATGATGGATGTTGCCTTTTTGAGGCAGCGCCTCCTGTAGATACTCCCGATGGTGGGGAGGGATGTGCCCGTGATGTATTGGCTGAGTCCATTACTCCCTGCAGCTTCTTGCCCTATAAAGTCACAGGGAGATACAGCACGGAAACAGACCCTTCATCCCAACTAGTCCATGCCAACCGTCAAGCTCCCATTTCCACTAACCTTACACCAATCCTATGTTATTCTCTCCACATTCCCATCAACTCCCCCAGATTCTACCCCTCAGTTACACACAGACACTGGGTTTTTATATAGAGTTTAAAATTAATTGACAAGATGCTAAACTAGCTTTCGTTCTGAGTTGTGTACTCACTGTGAGATCAATTTGGGGGAAAAATCTTCGATTAAAAATCAGAAATAGTTTTGATGCAACTTACTAATTAATACTTCTTTTCTACCAGTTGAACAGTCAGAGGGGATGCAGGGGCCTTCATGGAGAACTGGTAAGTTTTCTGAATAACTGGGACATTCAGTTGAACGAAAATGAGTAGAAGATCAGATGTGCTGATCTGAAAACTGTCATGACTAGGCGATGAGTATTGTTGCATTTGGAAGTGTTCCCTCTTCTCCTTGCCTGGGAGGGATTGTGGTTCAGTAGAAAGGTTGATAGAGTTTATATTTCATTTTTTTAAGTGAATCTTTGCCCTGGAGTGTGAGAAAGAAAGAAAGGCTTGTTTTTATACCATGCCCTTTGGAATGCTTACAGCCAATGAGGTATGTTTTGATGTGCAACCTGTGTTGTAATGATGTCAATGCAACAGAATGAGCATCTAAGAATTCGGCAAGATTCGACAGTATATGAGATAACGGGGCTGTTTGGCCAATTGGATCTAAAATTGGTCAAGTGACAGAGGGTGAGAGAGGAGGGTTGTTTGTGTGATTGGAAGCTTGTGACCAATGGTGTACCACAGGGATAAGATAAGATAAGATAAGATAAGATAAGATAAGATCTCTTTATTAGTCACATGTAGATCGAAACACACAGTGAAATACATCTTTTGCATAGAGTGTTCTGGGGGCAGCCTGCAAGTGTCGCCACGCTTCTGGTGCCAACATAGCATGCCCATAACTTCCTAACCCATACGTCTTTGGAATGTGGGAGGAAACCGGAGCACCCAGAGGAAACCCACGCAGTCACGGGGAGAATTTACAAACTCCTTGCAGACAGTGGCCGGAATCAAACCCGGGTCGCTGGCGCTGTGAAACGTTACACTAACCGCTACACCACCATACCCCCCAACCCTTCCTGTTGTTACTTACATTTAATTATCTGGATATTAATTCGGGAGGTATGATTCGTAAATTGGCAGATGACATAAAGATTACTGGTGTTGTAAATAATGAGTCGAGTTGATTTTATTGTCCTATGCACAAGTACGGTGAGGTACAGATACAAATGATAAACCTGTTTGCAACAGCATCACAGGCACATAGATTCAGACAACACACAAAATATAAAATATACATAGATTATACAAGACTGAAGAAAAAGACGGAGCAAAACCAGACAGTCGTGTAAAAACACAGTCAGAGACAAGTCCACGGCAGTGCAAGAGGTGGTCCGTAGTGTTCTGTTGCTGAGGTGGGGTTAGGGTTGTGCAGGTTGGTTCAAGAACCTGATGGTTGAAGGGAAGTAGCTGTTCCTGAACCTGATGGTGTGGGGACTTCAGCAGAGTAATTTTCAGCCACAGAACAATATGAATGAAGTGGAAGATGGGCAGAGAAATGGCAGATAGAATTTAATCATGAAAGATCTGCAGTAAGATTTGGGAGGACTGCTAAGGGTAGGATCTACATAATGGCATAGATAAGATGGACAGTCTTTTCCCCAGGGTACGGGAGTCCTAAACTAGGGGGCATGGGTTTAAGGTGAGAGGGGAAAGATTTAAAAGGGACCCGAGGGGCAACTTTTTCACCCAGAGGGTGGTGAGTGTATGGAACGAGCTGCCAGAGGAAGTGGGTGAGGCAGGTACAACAGTATCATTTAAGAAGCACTTGGACAGGTACATGGAGGGGCGGGGCTTGGAGGGATATGGGCCGAACACATGAAATTGGTACTAGGTGGGTGGGCACCGTGGTCAGCATGGACTGGTTGGGCCAAAGGGCCTGTATCCATGCCATATTGCTCTGTGACTCTATGACAATGAATGATATAACCCTTGGAGCTACTGAGGGAAAAAGTAACCTTGGTGTACAAGTCCAAGGATCCTTGAAGGAGGCTATACAGATAGGTAAGGTGGTGAAGACCACATATGGGAAGCTTGCCTTTATTAGCTGGGGCACAGAGTATGAGGTTAGGGCAGACGATTATGAAATATTAATTCGGTGACAGCTGGAGTACTGTGTTGGCACACTACAGGAAGGAGGTGGTTGCACAGAGGAGATTCACCAGGATGTTGCCTGGGATGGAGTGTTTCAGTTACGAGATAAGATAGATAAGATTTCTTTATTAGTCACATGTACATCGAGACAAACAGTGAAATGCATCTTTTGCGTAGAGTGTTCTGGGGGGCAGCCCGCAAGTGTCGCCACACTTCCAGCATCAACATAGCATGCCCACAACTTCCTAACCCCTACGTCTTTGGAATGTGGGAGGAAACTGGAGCACCCGGAGGAAACCCACGCAGACACGGGGAGAACATACAAACTCCTTACGGACAGCGGCAGGAATTGAACCCGGGTCGCTGGCGCTGTAAAGCTTTACGCTAACCGCTACACTACCGTGCCTGAGGAGAGACTGGCTTGGTTCCTTTGGAATGGAGGTGGCTGAGGGAGATGTACAAAATTATGAGGGTATAGAAAGGGCAGATCGTGTGAAACCACCCCTTTTCGTATGTTTCCATAATTTCCTTGTGAAATGGAAGAAAGCCATTCAGCCCATCAGATAGATGCAATCTCATTAACCCATCACTTTTCTCTGGAATGTGCAAACTCCACACAGACAGGACCAGAGGTCGGGATTGAACCTGGGTTTTTGGAGCTGTGGAGGCAGTTGCTCCACTAGCTGCGTCACTCGGCTACCTCTTTCTCACTTGATTCTGTCCTGACAGGTGCCAAGCCGAAGCGAATTGGGAGAATCGTTCTAAGTAAGGTCAAGGCAGAATAATTTCAAATATAATAATGTCAAATATCTCTCACCCCCAGACAGTGGACAGGCGCTGGTGACTATCAGACCAAAGGACTCAGGACCGCACAGAGACAATGGTAATTTTGGATAAACTCTTTGCAAAATAAGTTCTTGCACTGATTTTTCTCTATTGACCTGGTTAGAAAGTTCGCTTGACTGCATAGAAAACAATGCTATACCAAGGGCAATGTGGCAGAAAATGTATTGCTCATATCTCATTGGACCAAAAGGAGACCATTCAGCCCATCAAGACTATGCCAGCTCTCGGGCAATCCTATCAGTCCCATTCCCATTTATTTTTCTACACCTTATTTCCTCTCAAATTCCCCCCAAGGCCCTCACCCCCCCAGACTCTACCCCTCACCTACGCACTGGGGGCAATTTACACTGGAAAACTAACCTAACAACAGGCACCTCTTTGGGATGTGGGAGGAAACCGGAGCACCCGGGGGGGGGGGGGGGACCCACGTGGTCACAGGGAGAACGTTGAAACTACACGTGCACACACACACACATGCACACACACACACACACACACACACACACACACACACACACACACATACACACACACACAGCGCCGGAGATCGGGATCGAACCGGGGTCACTGGAGCTGAGAGGCGGCGGCTCTACCTGCTGCGCCACTTGGAAAGGGGCTGTGAATTGCTCCCAGTGTGTAGGTAAGTGGTAGGATCTGGGGGGGGGGAGGGAGTTGATGGGAGAATGGACAATAGCAAACATTAATGGGGGAGTGGGATTACTCCAGGAGGTGGCGTAGACTCAATGGGTGATGGGGAGCTGGCGCAGAAGAGTTTATGCAGAACTGGCAGAGGTTGAACTCAGTTACTCAACCATTACACCTCTCTGTTTTCTCCCCACTGCATAGTTGACCCAGTGCAACCTACCTTCAGTGAAAGCTCAATGTGGAAGCTGGATGTAACTTCAGTGAACAAAACCTTCAGGTACAGTAGACTCATACAGCACGAAAACAGGTCCTTCGGCCCAACTGGTCCATGCCGACCAAGATGCCCATCTAAGCTGGTCCCATTTGCCCATGTTTGGCCAATATCCCTCTAAACCTTTCCTACCACATACCTGTCCGAGTGTCTTTTAAATGTTGTTATTGTACCTGCCTCAACCACTTCCTCTGGCAGCTCGTTCCACATACCCACCACCACACAAAATTTCCCTCTCAAGGGTCTCTCAAGACCCTCTCAAGGTGTACAAGGTGATAAGAGACATAGATCGAGTGGACAGTCAGGGACTTTTTCCCAGGGCGACAATGGCTAACACGAGGGGACATAATTTTAAGGTGATTGGAGGAAGGTATAAGGGGGATGTCAGGGGTAAGTTTTTTACACAGAGAGTGGTGGGTGTGTGGAACACACTGCCGGCAGAGGTTGTGGGGGCAGATACATTAGGGACATTTAAGAGACTCTTAGATAGACACATGAATGATAGAAAAATAGGGGGCTATGTGGGAGGGAAGGGTTAGATAGATCTTAGAACAGGATAAAATGTCGGCACAACATTGTGGGCCGAAGGGCCTGTACTGTGCTGTAATGTTCTATGTTCTAAGTTCCTATTACACCTTTCCCCTCTCACCCTAAACCTACTCTCTCTCATTCTTGATTCGCCAACCCAGAGAAGAAGACTGTGCACATTCACCCTATCTACGCCCCTCATGATTTTATACACCTCTACAAGGTCACCCCTCGACCTCCTGTGTTCTAAGGGGACTTCAGATGCTGGAATCTGGAGCAATAAGAAAACCGCTGGGGGAGCTCATTGGGTCGAGCAGCATCTGTGGGGGGGGGGGGTGGGGGGGAAAGGATCTAGCGAAGCAGGGGGTGAAAGTTTACTCTGGGTAGGCAGGACTGCAGTGTCGTTAACACAGCCAGATCAGACGTGATGATATTGAATGTGTGCATGACTAACACCAGCAGCCGGTAGCGATGTCCGTAGTGTCGCGGTTAGCGTAACCCTTTACAGCACCAGCAACCCGGGTTCAATTCCGGCCGCTGTCTGTAAGGAGTTTGTACGTTCTCCCCATGTCTGCGTGGGTTTCCTCCGGGTGCTCCGGTTTCCTCCCACATTCCAAAGGCGTACGGGTTAGGAAGTTGTGGGCATGCTATGTTGGCGCCGGAAGTGTGGCGACACTTGCGGGCTGCCCCCAGAACACTCTACGCAAAAGATGCGTTTCACTGGGTGTTTCGATGTACATGTGACTAATAAAGAAATCTTATATTATCAAGAAGCCCAATCCAAGCCTAAGTTCAAGACTGCCTCTGGAACTTCTTAGAGGTATTGTTACAGGCCACAGTCCTTGGAGGGAGACCAGGCTTAAAGCGACACATCACCCTCAGCACTGTGCAAAATTACCATTGAAAGGCAGGGCAGGCTTGAGGGGTCAAGAGGACTGACTCCAGCTCTGTACGTGCGACTGTGCACCCTAATATTTATTGTCGTTTCACCGTCTGCCTTTCAGGTTCGTGACTGATGTTCATCCCCCTGAGTCTTGGGAGGTCCAAGCCCTCAGTGTGTCTGAGGAGAATGGTAAGTCAACTTGATGGTCGCAGGGGCTCAAGTGGGGGTAATTGGGCCTGCTCCCCTGCTCCGGTTATGGACGGGGAACCGTTGTTTCCAGTTGTTGGTGTTGGCACGAAGGGAAACCCAGGCAATTGATTTTGTATTCAAACACGGCAGATGCTGGAAATCTGAAATAAAAACAACCTGTTGGAAACATGCTGCAGGTCGGGCAGCATCTGTGGAGAGAGAAACAGTCACTATTTCAGGTCCAAGACCCTTAATTCGACATAGGAGCAGAATTAGGCCATTCAGCCCATCGAGTCTGATCCTCCATTCAATCATGGCTGATTTTTCTTTCCAACCTCATTCTCCCACCTTCTCCCTGTAACCCTTACCCCCTCACCAATCAAGAACCTATCAACATCTGCCTTAAATACACCCAATGTCTTGGCCTCCACAGCCTTCTGTGGGAATTAATTCCACAGATTCACCACCCTCTGGCTGAAGAAATTCCTCCTCATCTCAGTTCTAAAGGGACGTCCCTTTATTCTGAGTCTGTGCCCTCTGGTCCTAGACTCTCCCACTGATGGAAACATCCTCTCCACGTTCACTCTCTCCAGGCCTTTCAGTATCCGATAGGTTTCAATGAGACCCCCCCTCATCCTTCTGAACTCCATTGAGTACAGGCCCAGAGACATCAAATGCTCCTCACACGTTAACCTTTTCATCCCCAGGATCACTTGTGAACCTCCTCTGGACCCTCTCCAATGCCAGCACATCCTTCCTTAGATATGGGGCCCAAAACTGCTCACAATACTCCAAATGTGGTCTGACCAACGCCTTATAAAGCCTCAGCATTACATCCTTGCTTTTATATTCGAGTCCTCTCGAAATGAATGCTGACATTGGATTTGTTTTCCTTACTGCTGACTCAAGGGCTGGGGAAGAGACAAAAAAGTTAGTTTTCAGAAGAGAAGGCGGGTAGAACAGAGGGAATTTCTCTGATAGGGAGAGACTAAATGGGTTGATTAGCAGTTAGGATCAGGTTTCTGTGTAATGTGTTGCAACTAACAGCAAGGCTGCGGGAATGCGCGGTCAGCAGACCATAGTAACTGGCGGTGTAGTGGACAGGGAAGTTTACAACGGGATCTAGACCAACTTGGGCAGTGGGTCAGAGAATTGCAGATAGAATCGAACTCCAAGCGCAAGGTGTTGTACTTTGGTAAGTTAAACCAGGGCAGGACTTACACAGTAAATGGCAGGGCCCTGGAGAGTACTGTAGAACAGAGAGACCCAGAATTACAGGTACATGGTTCCCTGAAAGAGGTGACACAGGTAGACAGGATGGCAAAGAAGGCATTTGTCATGCTTGCCATCATCGGTCAGGACACTGCACAAGAGTTCCGACGTCATGTTACAGCACACCTAAGTGTTGGTGAGACCGCACTTGGAGTACTGTGTGCAGTTCTGGTCGCCCAGCTATAGGAAGGACATTATTTAATGGGAAAGGGTGCAGGAAAGATTCCAGGGCTGGAGGGCATGAGTTATAAGGAAAGACTGGATAAACCGGGACTGTTTACCGAGGAGTGTAGGAGGCTGAGGGGTGACGTTATAGAGGTTTAAAATATCACAAGAGGCATAGATAAGCTGAATGATCACGGTCTTTTTCCCAGGGTAGGGGAGTCTAAAACTAGAGAGCAGAGGTTTAAGGTGAGAGGGGAAAGGTTGAAAAGGGACCTGAGGGGCAACTTTTTCACCCAGAGGGTGGTGCGTATATGGAATGAGCTGCCAGAGGAAGTGGTAGAGGCGGGTTCAATTATAATGTTTAAGAGGCATTAGGACAGTTACATGGGGAGGAAAGGTTTAGAGGGATATGGGCCAAACACAGGGAAATGGGACTAGTTCAAGTAGACAACTCGGTCGACATGGACGGGTTGGGCCAAGTAACTCGCTGATTTTCGACTCTGAAGAAAACCAGAGACAAAACTGTTCAGAGTTCCACAGGCGGTTTTGCGGGGGACCGGCAGATGGGGCTCCACCAGGGTAAGGACGGCTTCTGTCCTGCTGTTATAAGACTCTTGAATGGACCTCTTGTACGATAAAGTGAACCCTTGACCTCACAATTTACCTTATCATGGCCCTTGCACCTTATTGTCTGCCTGCACTGCACTTTCTCTGTAACTGTAACACTTTTTTTCTGCATTCTATAGAACATTGAACACTACAGCACAGTACAGGCCCTTCGGCCCACAATGTTGTGCAGACATTTTGTCCTGCTCTAAGATCTATCTAACCTTCCCTCCCACATAGCCCCCTATTTTTCTATCATTCGTGTGTCTATCTAAGATTGCTTTTCCCTTGTACTACCTCGATGCACTGATGTTTTGAAATGACCTGTATGGATGGCATGCAAAACGAAGATTTTCACTGTACCTCGGTACATGTGACAATAATAAACCAATTTACCAGTTACCACTGGTGGATGTTGAAGAACCTTCCCCATTGGTGGAAGGAGTGTTCCTCATTCCGCAAGTGCTGCTAACCTTCTGAGTGTTTCCGGCGTTTTCCACTCTCCGTCCTGTGAGCTCACCGTGCTTTGTTTTTATCGTTGAAGGGCTGTGTCTCGCTGGACGCTTGCTGGTTCAGACAGAAGGAACCCGGTCCCAGTCCAAAGCTGCACCAACGTTGGAGGGAGCTACGCATTATGAGGAGACCAGAGCAAGATACAGACCAAGTGCCGGAAAATGGGATTAGTATGTTGGGCTGAAGGGCCTGTTTCTGTGCTGTGTGGCCCAGTGGCTGTATGAGGCTGTCTCAGAGGGTTGGTGGGAAGGGGAGGTTACAGAGATAAGGAGGGATATTTATTTTGCAATCAGGGCCATTGGTGGTCAGTGACTACCAGGGTGATCCAGCCGGTGTGGGCTAGCACTGGGACCACTGACCCAACCCACACAGGGAAGGAGAGGGACTGAATGGGAGGGTGGAGGAGGGGAGGGGAGATGGTGGGGAAGGATTAGGAGGGTGGGGGAGGAGAGAGGAGAGGAGGGGAGGGTGAGATGGCGGTGAGGAAATGGGAGGGTGAGGGAGAGGAGGGGAAGAGGTGGGGGAATGGGAAGGAGGGGAGGGGAGAAGGTGGGGGAGCAAATGGGTGGGTGAGGGAGGGAAGGGGGGAGGAGACGGAGAAGAGGAAGGTGGGGAGGGGACATGAGGTGGAGGGGAGGGGAGGGTGGGGGAGTAGGGCAGTGAAGCCCGCCTATTATATGCCCCTACAGGTGGTGTGCGGTGGGGGGAGGTATATGGTGACCCTAGGACGAGCAGAGGGACCTCTGTCCTCCGACCTGTCCCGGGCGGGTGTGCGAGGGGACGCGGCGAGACGCTGGGTGTTGGGGGGGGGGGGGTGTGGTGGGGGGGAGGCGGAGCGGTCCGACGAGACATCCAGCCAACTCCTGCTCCCTGTTCTTCGCCTTACACCACCGACCACGTCTCCGATCCCTGTTTCAGGTGGCAATCCCTGGCTTCTCCCGCTGGATGGATTGAAGGTGCCGGAACCGCGGACATCCCACATCCCTCTCGGCGAGGCCCCAGGAAGGGGTGAGGCTCCCGGATGCTCCCTGGCTGCTTCTGTCCCGCACGGAATGTATTCCCACCGCACTGTATCCAAATAAAGTCAGACCTGACATCTGAACCAAGCTTCTGCTGCTGCTTCAGCCCAAGTCGGTGTCCTCACAGAGAGAGGCCCGTCCCCCACAGAGAGAGGCCCGTCCCCCACAGAGAGAGGCCCGTCCCCACAGAGAGGTTCATCCCCACAGAGAGGCCCGTCCCCACAGGCCTGTCCCCCACAGAGAGGCCCATCCCCACACAGAGAGGTTCATCCCCACAGAGAGGCCCGTCCCCCACAGAGAGACGCCCGTCCCCACAGAGAGGCCCGTCCCCACACAGAGAGGTTCATCCCCACAGAGAGACCCGTCCCCGCAGCCACTACACCTTCAGTCTCCTGGCCTTTGCTGTCTCACCTCCAGGGACAGTCAGTCTGCTTCCTGCCACCTTCGTCCTGTTACCTTGCCTGCCCCGTGCAGCAGTGTTTCTCTGGGTACAGAACCTAAAGCACCTGTCAGGCCATTCAGCCCCGACTGTGTATGTTGGTGCTGTTCACCTCCCACCTCACCTCCCCCACACACCCTCCTATATCCACAGTCTGTGCCGCATCCCACATTCTGTGTCGTGTCCCATGTTCTGTACCATGTCCCTTAACCTATGCTGTGTCCCATGATCTGTACAGTATCCGTGTTCTGTTCTGAATCCTTTAACCTGTGCCCTGTCCTGTGTTCTGTGCCCTGTCCCATGTTCTGTGCGGTGTCCCGTGTTCCGTGTGGTGTCTCATGTTCCGTGCCCTGTCCCATGTTCTGTGCGGTGTCCCGTGTTCCGTGCCCTGTCCATGCTTGGAGAGAGTATTCCCCCTGAGATCCCTTTTTGAACGACACTATGGTGGTACCGCAGACACTGAAGAGGTTATCAAAGATCACAGGGGGATCTTCATCAGCGGGGTAAGTGGGCCGAGGAATGGCAAATGACTCTGTGACTCTAACGGGACCGCTGGCATGGGCTCGACGGACACGTCATTTACATCCTCAACACCACACTCCCTCTGCAGAGCGCAGAACGAGATTCCCAGGCGGATGGAGGAACGCGTTCAAGGATGTGCCCAGAACCTCCTTGAAGAAATGCAACATTCCCCGCTGATTCCTGGGAATGTCAGGCCTATGACCACTCAGCGTGGAGAAGGAGCATTCGGGATGGGATTGGGAACCTCGAGTCCGTGGATCAAGAGTGGACAGAAGCAGCAGAAGGGATGCACCACCTCACAAAGCACACACCCGACCCACCAACCATTCCAGCCCCATCTGTGGGAGAGTCTGTGGGTCCCAAGTTATCCTCACCAGCTTCAAATCCGGAGTGGAACAAGTCATACTCGCTCCTGAGGGAACCTGAGGAAAAAAAGATTTAAATTGCAGAGTTCAGCACATTTCTATATCTTCCCACACTGTGTTCTTCATACAAACATACACAGAACTTGGTTCCTATCTATATCTCACCTCCAATCTGGAATGATCGCAGTGTCATAGAGTTACACAGTATGGAAACAGGCCCTTCGGCCCAACTCATCCATTCTGACTCAGGTGCCCATCTAAGCTAGTCCCATTTGCCCGCGTTTGGCCCATATCCCTCCAAACTTCATGCGTCTTTTAAACGTTGTTATTGTACCTGCCTCAACCACTTCCTCTGGCAGCTCGTTCCATATACCGACCACCCTTTGCCCCTCGGGTCCCTGTTAAATCTTTTCCCTCTCACCTTAAACCTATGCCCTCCAGTTTTTTGGTTCCCTTTGCTTGGGGGAAAAAGACTTGAGTGCATTCAGTTGGGATTACTTAGGATTGAGATGATTTTCTGATAAATTTACCTGCACGGAGAGCTTCTGCTTGATTGAGGAGGAGGCAACTGGGAGATAACGTACTTGAATTGTCAAGGAACGGTGGGCTGTAGCCCAAGTGCTGGTAAGTGGGAGTAACGAGGGATCATGGTGGACCAAAGGCCTGTTTCTGTGCTGTGTGACTCCATGACTGTGCTTTCACTTGCTTTTGGAGTGAGGACGTGAGATGAGGTGTGAGACGAGATACCTTTATGAGTCACATCAAAACATACAGTGAAATGCATCTTTTGCGTAGAGTGTTCTGAGGGCAGACCACAAGTGTCGCCACGCTTCTGGCACCAACATAGCACGCCCACAACTTCCTAACCCATACGTCTTTAGAACGTGGGAGGAAACCGAAGCACCCGGAGGAAACCCACGCAGACACACAGGGAGAACGTACATACTCCTTACAGGCAGCGACCAGAATCGAACCTGGGTCACTGGCTCTGTAATAGCATTACAATAACCGCTACACTACCATGCCTGCCCTCATCACTGGTCTGCCAGCATTTATTGTCCATTCCTAATTACCCCTGAACTGACAAGCGAGTTAAGATCAATCTTGTTTCAACGAAGCTCATCACTAAGCCCAGGAACAGTACAGCGAATGTGGGCTGAAGGGCCTGATCCTTTGCTCCACGATCTTATTATCTTCCATCTGGGCAGCTTGTGGTCTTTGAACTCAAATGCAACCTGTTCTCTCTGTTTGTGTCAGAGTTGTCAGTCCTGATGTCACCCACCGTAATATTAACTCCACCTTTCACTCTCTGCAGGAACTACCTGATCGACAGGATGTTTACAACACTTCTCCTTTTAGTTTCAATCTCTGCATCAGATCTGACCTGCATTTCACAGCTTTTACATCTCCCTTTGTTTGTTTTCTATCTTCCTCTCTCTGACTTCCCACATTGGATGAGAATACACAAGGCATGGTTAGTAATTTTGCAGATGACACGAAAATAGGTGGTGTCGTAGAGAGTGAATTGATTATCACGAATTACAGAGGGATCTTGATCAGTTGGGTAAGTGGCCAAGGAAGGGCAAATGGAGTTTAATTCAGATAAGAGTGAGGTGTTGCATTTTGGGAAGACAAATGAGGGGAGGACTTTCACAGTGAACGGTAGGGCCCTGAGGAGTGTTGCGGAACAGAGGGACCTGGGAGTACAAGTATATGGTTCCCTGAAAGAGGCGTCGCAGATGAAGAAGGCTTGTGGCCTTCATCTGTCAGGGCACAGAGGTTCAGATGTTATGCCGCAGTTGTACAAGACGTTGGTGAGGCTGCATCTGGAATTTTGTGTTGAGTTTTAGTCACTCTGCTGTAGGAGAGGCGCCATTAAGCTGGAAAGAGTGCAGAGATTTACAAGGATGTTGCCAGGACTTGAGGGACTGAGTTATGGAGAGAGGTTGAGCAGCTTGGGATTTTACTCATTGGAGCATAGGAGAATGAGGGGTGATCTTATAGAGATGTATAAAATCATGTGGGGCATAGATAGGGTGAATAAACACAGTTTTTTTCCCCAGGATTGGGGAATCAAGAAATAGAGGGCATAGGTTTAAGGTGCAAGGGGAGAAATTTAATAGGAAACTGAGGTGCAACTTTTTCACCCAGAGGGTGGTCCATGTGTGGAACGAGCTGCCAGAGGAAGTGGTTGAGGCAGGTACATTAACAACATGTAAAAGGAACTTGGACAGGTACATGGATGGGAAAGGGTTAGAGGGATATGGGCCAAACGTGGGCAAATGGGACACGCTTAGGTGGGCATCTTGGTTGCCATGGACCAGTTGGGCCGAAGGGCCTGTTTCCATGCTGTGTGGCTCTCTGTGACTGCTAATCTATCAACCAGATGGCTTCAACATCCCTGGCCCCACCCTATCAGAGATCTTCCAATCCATCCTGACCTCAATGCAATTTAAAACTATTGGTATTGGTTTATTATTGTCACTTGTACCAAGGTACAGTGAAAAACTTGTCTTGCATACCGATCGTACAGATCAATTCATTACACAATGCATTGTGGTAGTACAGGGTAAAAACAATAACAGTACAGAGTAAAGTGTCACACCCACAGGGAAGTGCAGTGCAGGTAGACAATAAGGTGCAAGGTCATAACAAGGTAGATTGTGAGGTCAAGAGTCCGTCTCATTGTATAAGGGAACCGTTCAATAGTCTTATCACAGTGGGATAGAAGCTGTCCTTGAGCCTGGTGGTACGTGCGCTCAGGCTCCTGTATCTTCTACCCGATGGAAGAGGAGAGAAGAGAGAATGACCCGGGTGGGTGGGGTCTTTGATTATGCTGGCTGCTTCACCAAGACAGCAAGAGGTATAGACAGAGTCCATGGAGGGGAGGCTGGTTTCCGTGACACGCTGGGCTGTGTCCACAACTCTCTGCAGTTTCTTGCGGTCCTGGGCAGAGCAGTTGCCATACCAAGCCGTGATGCATCCAGATTGGATGCTTTCTATGGTGCATCGATAAAAGTTGGTGAGTGTCAAAGGGGACGTACCGAATTTCTTGAGCCTCCTGAGGAAGTGGAGGAGCTGGTGAGCTTTCTTGGCCATGGTGTCCATGTGGTTGGACCAGGACAGGCTATTGGTGATGTTCACTCCTGGGAACTTGAAGCTCTCAACCCTCTTGACCTCAGCACCGTTGATGTAGACAGGAGCATGTACACCGACTACAGGTGCTGGAGCCTGGAGCAAAAACCTGATGCACTGTGGCATCCCGACCCGAGACGTTGACCATCCCTCTGCCCCCACCGATGCTGCCTGACCCACTGAGCTCCTCCAGCAGTTTGTTTTTGTTTTACTTAAAGCTAACTTGTCTGCTTCTCTCCCAGTTCTGACAAAGAGTCTTGGACCTGCAACGTTAATTCTGTTTCTCCTCCCACAGCTGAGTGTTTCTTTCCAACGTTTCCAGTTTTTATTTTGACCTTTGCCCTTCTTTAATTAGCCCGGAAGAAAAGTTGAAAAAAAAGCCACCTTGTTTAGCTGCTGCAGTCCCTGTGATGGACCCCTGTAGTAGTTCTGAATGACATGTCAACTCCTTCTAGAGACTCAGTCACGTTGCAGTGAGTCTGGAGTCACATGTAGTCCAGATTGGATATTGCCAAATCCCTGGACAGACGTCGATGGGACTAAGATCTGATCACCACAGCTTCGGGAGGATATATTGGAGGAGTTGATTCTGATGCATGACTAACACTTAAACAAGAATGTGTTTAGTTTTTACACTGTTGGTATTGATATTGGTTTATTATTGTCACTTGTACCGAGGTACAGTGAAAAACTTGTCTTGCAAACCAATCGTTCAGGTCAATTCATTACACAGTGCAGTTACATTGAGTTAGTACAGAGTGCATTGAGGTAGTACAGGTAAAAACAATAACAGTACAGAGTAAAGAGTCACAGCTACAGAGAAAGTGCAGTGCAATGAGGTGCAAGGTCACAACAAGGTAGATCATGAGGTCAGAGTCCATCTCATTGTATAAGGGAACCGTTCAATAGTCTTATCACAGTGGGGTAGCAGCTGTCCTTAAGTCTGGTGGTACGTGCCCTCAGACTCCTGTATCTTCTACCTAATGGAAGAGGAGAGAAGAGAGAATGTCCCAGGTGGGTGGGGTCTTTGATTATACTGGCTGCTTCTCCAAGACAGCGAGAGGTAAAAGACCGAATACAAGGAGGGGAGGCTGGTGTCCGTGATGCTCTGGGCTGTGTCCACAGCTCTGCAGTTTTTTGTGGTCCTGAGCAGAGCAGTTGTCGTACCAAGCCATGATGCATCCAGATATTATTGTCACATGTACCAAGATACAGTGAAAAACCTTGTTCTGCATGCCATCCATACAGGCCTTTCCAAACGTAAGTCCATTGAGTTAGTACAAAGGTAACAGCAATAACAGAATGCAGAATATAGTGTTACAGTTGCAGAGAAAGTGCAGTGCAGGCAGACAATAAGGTGCAAGGGCCATGACGAGGTAAATTGAAAGATCAAGAGTTCGACTTTATCATACAAGAGGTCTGTTCAAAAGTTTTATAACAGCGGGACAGAAGCTGTCCTTGAGCCTGCTGGTACGTGCTTTCAGGCTTTTGTATCTTCTGCCCGATGGGAGTTGTCTCCCACATCCCAAAGACGTGCGGGTCAGCAGGCTAATTGATCACTGCAACTTGACCCCAGTGTGTGGGTGAGTGGTAGAATCTTGGGGGAGTTGATGGGAAAGTGTGGAGAGTTAGGTTACAAGGAAAACAAGTAGGAGGCAGCATAGACTCAATGGGCAAAATGTCCTCCTCCTTTGTCATGAGGGAAAGTGTCGCTCGGTTAAGATGCCTGGGAACAAAATAGTTAACAGTACTGTTTGCCATGAAATGTCGAAACTAGTCCACAATTAATGAGTAACTTAACTCCGATACCGATCGTGAAAGCGGACAAGGTTTGGCATTCGAGGAGCTGCTCGTCCAATCTGGGCAGTGCTGATGACCACCGCCTCGATTATGGAAGCCCTGGCCATCTTGCTTCTTGTCTCTTCGTGGGTTTCGTTTACTGAACAAAAGCCTTCGTAAGTACCTCACTTCTCAGACACGGAACCTGTTACGGTCGCTTGGTGGGGGGGGGGAGTGTGAAACTCAAGGGCACGGGTTTACGGGGAGGGGCAGGAGGTGTTGAGGGGATCTGAGAAGGATTCCCCCCCCCCCAGAGGGTGAGTGGAATCTGGAACTGACTGCCTGAGGGGGTGGTGGAGCCAGTGACTCTCATGTGGTTAAGACAAACTTTTAATTGCCAAGGCATAGCAGGCTAGGGACTATGTGCTGGTACATGGCATTGGTATAGATGGGTACCTGATGGTTGGCATTGAGACATTGGGCCAAAGGGCCTGTTTCTGTGCTGTATGAGTCTTAAACTCAAAGATACTTTAAACCATTTCCCAAACTTCCTTCACATTTCCCCAGCGTCCGATATATTCTGATCGGTGTACATTTTATATTTTAGCCCTTTAGCCTATGATTTCTTTTAACAATCCTTTGAAGCAACCTGATCGACTAATCACCAGTAAAATGGTGCGTTGTTTAACCTTTCCGATGGCTGTCTTCTCTGGTTTAGTGTAAATGACTGCCGACAAACCTCCCAGTTTATAGGTCATGCAGCAGAGAGACAGGATCTTCAGCCCATCACTGACTCCAAGCACCTATTTTTATGTTAATTCCATTTATTCCTCTCGTATTCCCACCCCCCAGATTCTACCCCTCACCCACACACTGGGGGACAATTTACAGTGGCCGGTTAACCCACCGACCCCGCACGTCTTCGGGATGTGGGAGGAAACCGGAGCACCCTGGGGGCAACTCAACAGACGTGGGGGTTGGTAAGTTAATAGGTATATTGCCTCCAGTGTGTGGGGTGAGGGGTAGAATCTGGGGGGGGGGGTGGGGGGTAGTTGATGGGAATGTGGGGAGAATGAACTGGGATGGGTGTGGGTCTGGTGTAAATGGGTGGTTGATGGTTACTATGGACGGTGGAGCCGAGGACCTGCTTCTACGCAGATTGAGGGAGCCGCTTCACCGAGCACCTTGGCTCCGTCCGTCATGGCCGTCTGGATCTCCCGGTGGCCGAGCACGGTGGTGTAGCGGTTAGCATAACCCCATTAAAGAACCAGCGACCCCGGGTTCAATTCTGTAAGGAGTTTGTACCTTCTCCCCGTGTCTGCGTGGGTTTCCCCCGGGTGCTCCGGTTTTCTCCCACATTCCAAAGACGTGCGGGGTTAGGAAGTTGTGGGCGTGTTATGTTGGCGCCGGAAGTGTGGCGACACTTGCAGGGCTGCCCCCAGCACACTCTACGCAAAAAGACGCCATTCACTGTGTGTTTTGATGTATGTGGCTGATAAAGAAATATTATATTATTATTATCATCCTAATGCCCATTCCCACACCGATCCGTCTGTCCTCAGCCCCCTCTACTGCTGGGTCAAGGCCAAATGCAAATTAGGGATGCAACACCTCATGTTCCGCCTGGACAGTGTCCATGGACGCTGAATCCTCCAACTTCTGGTAACTGGTCCCCCTCTGTCCCCTTTCTCTTTTCTCTCTCCTCCGGATCCAACCGGCCCCCATCACCCGATCTCCTTCCCGTCCCCCACCCTCTCCATCTGCTCCCCCCCCCACACACCTCCCTCCCTCGATTCCACGCTCCACCGTCCTCTCCTATCAGATTCCACCATCTCCAGCCCTTTGTCGTCTCCACCTCTTGCCTCCCAGCTTCCGACACCATCCCCCCTCCCGCCTGCCCATCACCCCCCTCCCACCCCTCACCTGGATCCACCTATCACCTGCCACCTCTTGCTCTGCCCCTTCCCTCCACCTCTTGACACCGGCTATCTCCCCAGATGAAGAGTCCCGACCCGAAACGTTGACTGTTTATTTCCCTCCATAGATGCTGCCTGACCTGCTGAGCTCCTCCAGCGTTTTGTGTGTTGCCGTTTCTGTGACTCAAGAAAACACAAAGTAATAGGTTTCTTCCTCTGTTCTCCTGCAGGTATTTCATTACAGCTCCAAAATTAATCCGTATTGACGTGAAGGAGTCCATCACCGTTCAAGTATTCGAGGCACAGAGCAATGTTGATGCTTCTGTGTACTTGATCAATCAGAAGACCATGGACTTGTGTTCAGACAAGTATGTGCTGCATCTGAACCAGACAAACTACTTCACTCAAGACCTCCTTATCCAGGTAAATCGTCCAATGCTTTCAGTTGCTCCTCGGGCAATCATTTATAAGACTGCCTGGTTAGCAGTCCTGACTGTTAACACTTCACTTTGTGGGCAGCACGGTGGCGCAGCGGGTAGAGCCACTGCCTCACAGCGCCAGTGACCCGGGTTCGATCCCGACCTCCGCCGCTGTCTGTGTGTGGAGTTTGCATGTTCTTCCTGTAACCGGGTGGGTTTCCCCCGGGGGCTCCTGCATCCCGAAGGCTTAACGTGTGAGGAGCGTTTGATGGCTCTGGGCCTGTGTTCAAGGTAACTGAATGACCAAAGCCAAGTTTGGGATGGCACCCCCCCCCCCCCCCCCACTCTAGAGATATCCCAATTTCTCTCTGTGTTGCTGAAACCCAGCCTCAATGGACTCCCCAACCATGATTCCTCCCCAGCCAGCTCCATCCAAATATCCCTGCAACATTCCAAAAGGAATCTTGCGTGGTAGACGACAATATCCCAAGCTCCCTCCTTGTGGAAGCCACATTGAGGTGCAAGGGTGATTCACTCAGGGACGTCCCAGACTGAAAGTTAAGGAGTGACACACCAAGACAGGAATATAGTCATTTCACTCCGGGTAAAGAACAATCTCATAATTCCGGAAAACCAATATGATGCCAATTTTGCTTATCCACTCCCAGCTTTTGTGGATGAAGCCCAAGACCTCATCTCCTTCACAACCTTCTCAACGGCCTCCTGCTCTGAGAGGATGTGCGTGCATTTAACGGAGACACAAAAACTTCTGCAGATGCTGGAATCTGGAGCAACACACAACAAGTGCTGAAGGAACTCAGCAGGTGAGGCAGCATCTATAGAGGGAAATCCTGATGAAGGGTCTCGGCCCGAAACGTCGACTGTTTATTTCCCTCCATGGATGCTGCCTGACCTGCTGAGTTCCTCCAGCTTTTTGTGTATTGCATAAATTTAACCACAGGTCACCCTACTCTGGAGTCTCTTTTAGAACTGTAACATCTCGTTTAAGTTTCCTCCCCTCAAACTCACCCCCCTCACCCCCCCCCCCCCCCCAAGGTGCATTCAGTTCACAGTTCCTTGCATCAGGTCGCCCTGCTATAGGAGAGATGTTCTTAAACTGGAAAGAGTGCAGAAAAGATTTACAAGGATGTTGCCAGGACTTGAGGGACTGAGTTATAGGGCGAGATTGGAACAGGCTAGGACTTTATTCCTTGGAGTGTAGGAGACTGAGAGGTGATCTTATAGAGGTGTATCAAATCATGAGGGGCATAGGTAGGGTGAATGAACTCAGTGTTTGTCCCAGGGAAAGGGAGTCAAGAACTAGAGGGCATAGGTAAGATAAGATAAGATCTCTTTATTAGTCACATGCACATCGAAACACACGGTGAAATGCATCTTTTGCGTAGAGTGTTCTGGGGACAGCCCGCAAGTGTCGCCACGCTTCCGGCGCCAACATAGCACACCCACAACTTCCTAGCCCGTACGTCTTTGGAATGTGGGAGGAAACCAGAGCACCCGGAGGAAACCCACGCAGACATGGGGAGAACGTACAAACTCCTTACAGACAGTGGCGGGAATCGAACCCGGGTCGCTGGCGCTGTAATAGAGTTATGCTAACCACTACACTACTGTGAGAGGGGAAAGATTTAATAGGAACCTGAGGGGCAACTTTTTTACACAAAAGGGTGGTATCTATATGGAACGAGCTGCCAGGGGAAGTGGTTGAGGCAGGTACAATAACAACATTTAAAAGACATTTGAACAGGTACATGGATAGGAAAGGTTTAGAGGGATATGGGCCAAACGTGGGCAAATGGGACTAGCTTGGATGGGGCATCTTGGTCAGCATGGACCTGTTGGGCCGAAGGGCCTGTTTCCGTGCTGTACGACTCTCTCTCTCTCTCTCTCTAGGTCCCACCTGTTACTTCATCCATTTCAACACCTGGGCCCTGCTGCCTCTGTCACTGCTTCCTGCATTCCCAAATTTCATCCCACCAAGGTATCAAATTCCATTGGACAGTGCTCCCGGAAGCCCCTTGGGCTGTTTAACAAGATTAAGGAGGCCGCATAAATGGGAGTTCTTGCCGTCAATATCCCAGAGAGCAGCATGGATTCCAAGAGCTGGATTCAACCACATCCGCAAACATTGGTCTCCGCTGGGTTTTCCCGGGAGATTCCCCTCAGGAAAATGAAGCAATCACCGTCACGTGGACAGGGTGTTATCCATAACGATGCTGAGATCCTTCATTATGCTGTCTCTTGCACTATTTAAGGTATCATCCATCGCAAAGCATCAAACTGAGAGAATCGTACAGCAGAGATACGAGCCCTTTTGTCCAACTTCATCCATGCCATCCCCGGCGCCTATCCATGCCAATCCATTCCCTGCATTAGACCCATTTCCCTCGACACCTTTCCCATCCAAGTACCTGTCCAAATACCTTTTAAACATTATAAATGTACCTGCCTCCACCACCTCATCTGGCAGCTCGTTCCAGATAGCCACCACCCTCTGTGTGAAAACCTTACCCTTTCGGTCCCCTTTAAATTCCTCCCCTCTCACCTTAAGCCTGTGCCCTTCAGTTCTAGGCTCCCCTGCCCTGGGAGACAGACTCTGACTATCTACCCTATCTATGCCCCTCATAAGAACATAAGAAATAAGGGCAGGTAAAGGAGCCTGCTCTGCCATTCAATAAGATCATAGCTGATCAGTCCATGGACTCAAATCCACATTCCTGCCTTTTCCCCATAACCCCTTAATTCCCCTCCTATGCAAAAATCTAACTGAGTCTTAACTATATTTAATGAGGCAGCCTCTACTGCTTCCCTGGGCAGAGAGTTCCACAGATTCACTGCTCTCTGGGAAAAGCAGTTTCTCCTCATCTCCGTCCTAAATCTTTTCCCCCCAACCTTGAGGCAATGTCCCCTGGTTCTAGTCTCACCTACCAGTGGAAACAACTTCCTGTTTCTATCTTATCTCTCCCTTTCATAATTTTATATGCTTCTATAAGATCCCCTCTCATTCTCCTGAATGAGTATAGTTCCAGGCGACTCAATCTCTCCTCATGGGCTAACCCCCTCATCTCAGGAATCAAACTGGTGAACTTCCTCTGCACCGCCTCCAAAGCCAGTATATCTTTCCTCAAGTACAGAGACCAGAACTGCACGCAGTACTCCTTGTGAGGCCTCACCAGTATCCTGTACAGTTGCAGCATAACCTCCCTGCTCTTAAATACAATCCCTCCAGCAATGGCCAACGTTCCATTTGCCTTCTTGATAACCTGCTGCACCTGCAAACCAACTTTTTGTGATTCATGCACAAGCACTCCCAAGCCCCTCTGCATGACAGCATGCTGCAGTCTGTCACCATTTATATAATAATCTGATCTTCTATTTTTCCTTCCAAAGTGGATGACCTTGCATTTACCAACATTGTACTCCATCTGCCAGACCCTTGCCCACTCACTTAAGCTACCTATATCTCTCTGCAGGCTCTCCGCATCCTCTGCAAAATTTGCTTTTCTACTCAATTTAGTGTCATCAGCAAACATAGATACGCTAAACCTGGTCCCCTCTTCCAAATCGTTAATGTATATCGTGAACAGTTGCAGGCCCAGCAACGACCCCTGCGGCACCCCGCTCACCAGTGATTGCCAACCTGAGAAACATCCATTTATCCCAACTTTCTGCCTTCTATTGGTTAACCAATCCTCGATCCATGCTAATACATTACCCCCAACTCCTTGCATCCTTTTCTTATGGATAAGTCTTTTATGTGGCACCTTATCGAATGCCTTCTGGAAATCCAAGCATACAACATCCACCTGTTCCCCTCTATCCACTGCGCTCATTATATCCTCAAAGAACTCCAGTAAGTTTGTCAAACAGGACCTGCTCTTCCTGAATCTGTGCTGTTTCTGCCTGATGGAACCACTTCTATCCAGATGTCCCACTATTTCTTCCTTAATGATAGCTTCAAGCATTTTCCCGACTACAAACGTTAAGCTAACTGGCCTATAGTTACCTACCTTTTGCCGACATCCTTTTTTAAACACTGGCGTGACATTCGCTGCCTTCCAATCTGCCGGGACCTGCCCAGAGTCTAGAGAATTTTGGTAAATTATCACAAACGCCTCTACTATAACTTCTGCCATTTCTTTCAGTACCCTGGGATGCATCCCATCAGGACCAGGGGACTTGTCTACCTTTAGGCCCACGAGTTTGCTCATCGCTACCCCTCTAGTAACAGCGATTGTATCGAGGTCCTCCCCTCCCATCGCATCCATCACATCTCTCTTTGGTGTGTGAGACATGTCCTCCACCGTGAAGACCGACACAAAATAGTCGTTCAAGGCCTCGGCCATTTCCACATTACCCAATATTAATTCCCCCTTCTCATCTTCCAAAGGACCTACGTTCACTTTAGCTACTCTTTTTCGCTTGATATAAAAGCTTTTACTTTCTTTTTTTATATTTTGTGCTTGGTTACTTTCATAATCTATCTTCCCTTTCCTTATTGTTTACTTAGTGGTTCTTCATTGCTTTCTAAGATGTTCCCAATCTTCCAGTTTCCCAGTGTTCTTGGCGACTTTGTATGCATCAGTTTTTAGCCTGATGCCTTCTTTTATTTCCTTAGTTGCCCAAGGCTGGCTCTCCTCAACCTTACTGTCCTTGCTTTTAACTGGAATATACTTTTGTTGTTGAGCACCGTGAAAAATATCTTTGAGAGTCTTCCACTGTTCCTCAACTGTCCCACCATATAACCTGCGTTTCCAGTCTACGCTAGCCAACTCCTCCCTCATTTCATTGTAGTCTCCCTTGTTTAGGCATAATACGCAGGTTTTAGTTCGAACTATTGCACCCTCCATTTGTATGAGAAATTCAATCATACTATAGTCACTCTTTCTAAGAGGATTCCTAACTGCAAGATCATTAGCTTTATCTGTCTCATTGCACAGGAGCAGATCTAAGATACATTCACTGACATGCTGCTCAAGAAAGCTATCGCAGATGCATTCTGTGAAGTCCTCCTCAAGTTTGCCTCGACCCAACTTGATTCGCCCAATCTATGTGGAAGTTAAAGTCCCCCATGATAACTGCTGTCTTATTCTTACAAGCATCAAATATTGCCTGTGCCACTGTAATGTTATTATTCGGTGGCCTATAGACAACTCCCACCAGTGATTTTTCCCCTTTACTATTCCTAATCTCCACCCAAATGGACTCAGACATTCTGCTCCTTAGATCTTAAATCGTCTCTCACTATAATATGTTATAAACTTTTCTAAGGTCACCCCTCAGCCTTCCTGCCACCCCTCAGCCTTCCTACATTCCAACGAGGATAAACCCAATCTCTCCTGACAGCGACAGTCCTCCATTCCAGGCAACATCCTGGCGAATCTCTTCTGCACTCTCTCTGTAGCTACCACGTCCTTCCTGTGGTGTGGTGACCAGAACTGTACACAGTACATCGAGTTCTCCTGCCTGGAATACCAAGAGTCATTCCCCACCGAGCTCAGTGCCACTGCGTTCGTGAAGCTCGTTCTTCCCTAGAAGAGTTATTTTTAGTTCCCTTATACAATGAGATGGACTCTGACCTCACGATCTACCTTGTTGTGTCCTCACACCTTATTGCACTGCACTTTCTCTGTAGCTGTGACACTTATTGTTTTTACCTGTACTACATCAATGCACTCTGGACTGACTCAATGTAACTGCACTGTGTAATGAATTGACCTGTACGATCGGTTTGTAAGACAAGCTTTTCACTGTACCTCACTATAAGTGACAATAATAAACCGATACCAATACCAATACTATCCTGGGATCTCACCATCACAGATCCGACCGGAACAGGTGGAGAAGTGCAAGGTCAACAGAAGGACGTCGTACATCACGCTGGCAGCAGAGATGCCGGAACTCTTTCCCAAGCGGAGGATGGTTCACCTGCACCTTCGGCCCAAACCTTACTTTGTCTTCATCGAGACCAACAAGCCGATATACAGACCCAAAGAGACAGGTAGGAGAATGCTGAATACCAGCTGCCAGAGGAAGTTGGTAGAGGCAGGAACGATTACAGCATTTAGAAGACACTTGGACAGGTACATGGATAGGAAAGGTTTAGAGGGATATGGGCCAAAGGCAGGCAAATGGGACCAGCTCATGTAGGGGACTTGGCCAGCATGGGCAGGTTGGGCCAAAGGGCCTGTTTCCATGCTCTATATTTTAACAGGGCTCTCAGAAAAAATATTTGGATTGGCCTGAATCAACATGGAGTTAATAATGAGGAGTCATATGTGACAGATCTGTTTTTTGGAGTTGTAAATAGTTCAGGGGGATCCAGTTGATGTGATATAATTGGACTTCCAGAAGGCATCCAATAAAATGCCATGTAAATAACATTGGAGCACAAGTTATTGGGGATAAGATACTGACAAGGATCCGGGATTGCTTAATGGATAGAAAATAGAGTGTAGGAATGAACAAGGCATTTTCCAGTTGGGAGGTTGTAACTAGAGAGATGTTGCAGGGATCAGTGTTGGGATTCCAGCTGTCCATCATCCTGATCAGAGATTTGGATCGGGGGATCGTGTACTATATCTAAGTTTGATGAGACAAAGGTGGGTGGAAGTGTGGGCGGTGAGAAGGATGCAGAGAGACTTCGGAGAAGAGAGAGTAAAACTCCGACAGTCCGGCATCCAGTTGCTCAGAAATCCTGATAGTCCGGCATCTGACCTGCACGTTAGCTGGGAATGTGAGCCGAGATCCGAAGTGTGGTCAGGTCCGGGGGTTACCGGATTGTGAGCTGGGTGTGAGGCTGAATCCACTCGGGGTCCGGAGTGCTTGGATATTTCCCATTGCCCCCACACTCATGGCTTCACTGGAAGATATATTAATGTAAAAAAAGAAATGATATATGTTTGGGTATTAATAGGGGTAATATCCAGTAGTCCAGAAAGTCTGTTAGTTTGGCACCACCAAAGTTCTGAGGGACCCAGATTATCGGATTTTTATTTTAGTCAAGCTAAGTGAATGGGCAAGGATATTACAGATGGAACATAAACTGGAAAAATGTGAGGTAAAACTGCAATAGAAAAAAATTATAAATGTTGAGAGGCGAAAGATGTTGATGTCCAGAGGGATTCAGGAATGCGAAAGTGCAGCACCTGACGGGGAAGGCATGTGATATGTTGGCCTCTCTTGCAAGAGGATTTGAGGTCCAAGTCCATAGCTCTCTGGAAGTAGCTGCACAAGTTGATAGGGCGGTAAAGGAGGCGCACAGCATGCTTGCCTTTATTAGTCGAGGCACTGAATTCAAGAGACAGAAAGTTACGTTGCAGCTTTATAAAACTCTAGTTAGGCTGCATCTGGAGTATTGCATTCAGTTCTGGTCTCCCCCACTACAGGAAGGATGTGGAGGCTTTGGAGAGGGTGCAGAAGAGGTTCACCAGGATGCTGCCTGGATTAGAGATCATGTGCTATAAGGAGAGGTTGGACAAATTGGAGTTGTCTTCTCTGGAGCGGCGGAGGCTGAGGGGAGACCTGATAGAAATTTATAAGATTATGAGAGGCATAGATAGAGTAGACAGCCGGTATCTTTTTCCCAGGGTTAAAATGTCTGATGCTAGAGAGCATGTATTTCAGGTGAGAGGGAGAAAGCTCAAAGCTGAAGTGCGGGGCAGGTTTATTTTTTACACAGAGAGCGATGGGTGCCTGGAATATGCTGCCAGGGGTGGTGGTGGAGGCAGAGGCATTTAAGAGGCTTTTAGATAGGCACATGGATGTACAGAGAATGGAGGGGTATGGATATTGTGTCAGTTTAGTGAAATGTTTAATTACGAGTTTAATTAATTTGGCACTCCATGTTGATGGTGAGGGAGTTGGGATCCTTCCTGGCAGTCTGGGTGACCTCCATAAGGAAGATGTGGTTCTCAAAGTCAAAGTCAAGTTTATCACCATCTGCATGTCCAGGTGTGCATGGGTGCAATGAAAAACTTACTTGCAGCAGCATCACAGGCACAGAGCATCAAATAAGCTGCATTCACAAGAAAAAACATCAATTAAACAAAAATTATACACAATTTTCACAAGAAAACACAACTAAAAGAAAAAAAATCAAAGTTCATTGTAGTGCGCAGTGATCGAAGTGGTCACAGTGTTGCTGAACTGTAGTGATTAGGGTTGTGCAGGTTGGTTCAAGAACAGAATGGTTGAAGGGAAGTAGCTGTTCTTGAACCTGGTGGTGTGGGGCTTCAGGCTTCTGTACCTGTGTAGCTGCGAGATGGCACGGCCCGGATGGTGGGGATCTTTGATGATGGACGTTGCCTCCTGTAGATACTACCGATGGTGGGGAGGGATGAGCTGGGTTACCGACAATACTTTGATCAGCTCCCCTACAACCTCCAAACACTGCCCTTCTCTTCATTCCATTGGATTGGGCGGATGACAAAATTAGTTTCCAATATGCCAGTTATGGGGGAAAAGAATGTGCATTGTTAATTGAGAGCATTTTGTCCATCTTGACTAATAGTCCCACATTCCCATTATCGAACCTTCTTCCAGTCTACTTTCGAAGTTTTACCTTGGACCACAAATTGAAGCTCACAGACTGCAAGGCCACATTGGAGATCTTGGTGAGTGACCATCTGTTATGAGTGAGAAGACTGATTCGGAGAATCTCAAAAGTAAAGGACTCTGAACACAGTCTGGCAGTAAATGATTTTATTTACAAAGACAAACAAGGGAAAATGGTAAATGGGAATAACACACTCACGCGCACAGTTTATAACAAGCATGGGAAAATCACATCGGGGATAGTGTACACACACACACACACACACACACACACACACACACAATGAACGAGGTACATACAATCAAGGAAAAGACAATATGATACCTGCTACCCCTTGACTCAGTGCAGGCACGGATCTCTGCTACTAGGGACACTAACTAAGATGCTCCCAACCCTTACAGTGCACACCTCACCAATGATTTCTCCAGCACCATTTCACGGTGCTCGAACTGGATGAAGCAGGGTGAATCCCTCAGAGACAAAGAGAGAGAGCTGAGCACATGTGGCACTCTTTATACTGCTAGAGGGCTGGGGGGATCCAGCCCAGGTAATTTACAAAGGCCAATGGTCAGGTGTGCACTGATGGGTGGGGCGGGGACAAACCTTGGTTGGCAGTGGTGTGTCTTCCAATCAGGTAGGAGCAGTGCTGTCATTTGACCAGGTAGAGGCAGTGCTGTCATGTGACAGCCACGGCCCTCCACAATACACCATCTCTTTTTTTTCACTGCTGTGTTACCACAGCTGCAACTCCGTGCAGCTCACAGAGTCAATGGTTGAGTCACTGATTCGCGCAGCACAGAAAGAGGCCCTTCGGCCCAGAACTTCAATGCCTACCGTCAAGCACCCGTCTGCACCAATCCCATTTACCAGCACTTGGGCTTTCTCAGCCTTGACAATTCAAGTCCTTGATACATAAATACTTCGCATCTGTCTCCACCACCCCCTCAGGCAGTGCCTTCCAGATTCCAACCCCCCTCTGGGGGAAAAGGTTCTTCCTCAACACCCCTTACCCCTCACCTTAAACCTCGAGATTTAGACACCTCTGACATGGGGACAGGTTTCCTACATTCTACCCCATCTCTAACCTGCAAGGTGCCACCTCAATGTCCTCCACTCCCAGGAAAGCAAACCGAACCTAATACCCAGTTTTAAGGAAAGAATTCTGGGAACAGCCTGACCAAAGTAAAATACATCACCCAGCTTTGTCCCTTCCCATCCTGGTTCCATCCACACATTTCACCCACCAGATCCCCTCTCCCATAAGAGTCCATCTACCCATGTCTCCCTGAATGGTTCCCACTTTCACACTTGAAGCCCAGCACAGGTAGCCCTTTTGTGTTCCTGCTTACATCCTCTCAGCTTCACCCTCCCCTCTCCTCTGCCTGCCTCCATCTACCACCCACCTCCCCCTGTTTCCCAACTCCACCTCCTCCCCTACCTGGCTCGATCTGCCCATTATCCTTCACCCGATCCCACCGCCCCCCCCCCCCCCCCCACCCACCCTGGTTCGGCCGCATCTGGAGTACTGCATTCTATTCTGGTTTCCTCCCCGTCACAGGAAGGATGTGGGGGCTTTGGAGAGGGTGCAGAAGAGGTTCACCGGGATGCTGCCTGGATTAGAGGGCATGTGCTATAAGGAGAGGTTGGACAAACTTGGGTTGTTTTCTCTGGAGTGGTGAAGGCTGAGGGGAGACCTGGTAGAGGTTTATAAGTTTATTGAGGGGCATAGACAGGGTAGACAGTCAGTATCGTTTTCCCCCAGTTGAAATGTCTAATACTAGAGGGCATGCATTTAAGGTGAGAGGGGGTAAGTTCAAAGGAGATGTGTGGGGTAAAAGAGAGCGGTGGGTGCCTGGAATGTGCTGCCAGGGGTGGTGGTGGAGGCAGAAACAATAGAAACATTTAAGAGGCCTTTAGATAGGCACATGAATGTGCAGAGAATGGAGGGATATGGCCCATGTGCAGGCAGAAGGGATCAGTCTGGTAGGCTTTTAATTACTAGTTTATTTAGTTCGGCACAACATTGTGGGCTGAATGGCCTGTTCCTGCGCTGTACTGTTCTATGTTCTATGTACTAGCCGCTGTCGTACCACTCCCCCTCTCCTCACTATACTGACCATCTCCCCTCTCCACTCTCAATATTGATGCAGGGTTTTGACCCGAAACATCGACAGTTCCTTTCCCCCCTCCTCACAGATGCTGCTCGACCCGCCGAGTTTCTCCAGCAGACCATTCGCCGCTCCGGCCTAGTCCTCCTCTCCTGTCAGCCGAACATCTGTGGTCCTCTTCTCCATGGCGATCCCGTAACACGGTGCCCAGAACTGCTCTCGGTCCTCTGGCTGTGTGGCAAACGAGAAGTCGGAGCAATCCTCCGCAGGAATTCAGCTCACTGTCCACCTGCCATGTCCAAGAGTAACGTCTCCCCTGCGGCTCCGAGTTCCCCGTCGATCCACGGCATCCGATACAAGGGCACGTCCTCAGTGTACAACGGGATTGGTGCAGAAGGAGGCCGCTCTGCTCCCGCACTACCTCCTTGGCTGTACTATCCCGTCAGTGCTGCTCACCTACTCCTTGCCGAGACTGCTGAGAACTAAAGGTTGTGTCTTGTTACCTTCCAGCAAGCAAATCATGTGGTTATGGAAGTTGAGAGTCGGAGTGAGGGCTCAGAGAAGATCTGCAGAGGCGAAATACACATCAGTCCCTCAATGTGAGTCTTCAGTGTCTTTTGATCACTAGTAGAGAGTTCATGGAGGGATGCAGCAGGGAAGCAGGCCATTCAGCCCATCAAGCGACACCTACCATCAAACACCCATCAATAGTAATCCTACCCATTTTACTTTCCCCATGTTCCCATCAACTCCCCCCAGATTCTACCACACACCTACACACTAGTGGCCAATTAATCCATCGACCCGCACGTCTCTGGGACGTGGGAGGAAACCGGAGCACCCAGGGGAAACGGAGAATGTGCAAACTCCACACACACAGACAGTGCCAGAGGTCGGGATCAAACCCGGGTCTCTGGCTCTGTGAGGCAGCGGCTGTACCCGCTGCACCACCCTGGTTATGTTTGGATATTGCTTTCCGAGCCCAGGACTAATAATCTGGAGATGTGAGCACGGATCTTACCATGGCAGCTGGGGGATTTAAAGCTGTATCTCAATATTCACCCCTGGTCTTTGAACATTTGATGGTGTAGTCTGCCTTAAGTGAGAAAATGGAGAAGGTTGCATTGATGTTAGTGAAGCTAGGATGAAGTTTGGACTTGGAATTGGAATTGGTTTATTATTGTCACTTGTACCGAGGTACAGTGAAGAACTTGTCTTGCATACCAATCGTACAGGTCAATTCATTACACAGTGCATTGAGGTAGTACAGGGTAAAACAATACAGAATGCAGAGTAAAGTGTAACAGCTTCAGAGAAAGTGCAGTGCAGGCAGACAAAAGGTTTTACGTTTGAGGCATTACTAGTAACTTGTAACTACCAGGCTGTGGTACAAGACTACATAAGATATGTTTATTAGTCACATGTACATCGAAACACACAGTGAAATGCATCTTTTGCGAAGAGTGTTCTGGGGGCAGCCCACAAGTGTCGCCACACTTCCGGTGCCAACGTAGCATGCCCACAACTTCCTAACCCAGACGTCTTTTGGAATGTGGGAGGAAACTGGAGCACCTGGAGGAAACCCACACAGACACGGGGAGAACGTACAAACTCCTTACAGACAGCGGCAGGAAATGAACCCGGGTCGCTGGCGCTGTAATAATGTTACACTAACCACTACATTACTGTGCCTGCCCTCAGGCCCACTGCCCTCCAGCTTGCTTGTATGTGATTCCAGTCCTATTGTTGACCCTAAATTACCCTCTGAACTGTCCTAGCCTGGTTCATTGGGGAATCAGAATGCAACCAGAAAATGCTGGAAACACTCAGCAGGTCAGGCAGCGCCTGTGGGGAGAGAAACAGTTGATGTTCCAAGTCCCGAGACCTTCTAAATGTGGCGAGGCGCTCTTCTGTGATTGGCTGTAAAATACTCCAGGACATCCTGAGGCCTTGTACAAATGTGAGCCTTCTTTCCAAGTAACATCTGTCCAGCAGTACAAACCACTGGCAGCTGGAAACACAACGTCTTCCAAGCAATTCCCCATACAAACTTGGAGCATAGGAGACTGAGGGGTGACCTTATCGAGATGTACAAAACCATGAGTGGCATAGATAGCGTGAACACACAGTCTTTTTTCCCAGGGAAAGGGAAGCAAAAACTAGGGGGCATAGGTTTAAGGTGAGAGGGGAGAGATTTAAAGGGGACCTGAGGGGCAACCTTTTTACCCAGAGGGTGGTGAGTATATGGAACGAGCTGCCAGAGGAAGTAGTTGAGACAGGTACAACAACAGCGTTTAAAAGACATTTGGATAAATAAATGGAAAGGAAAGGGTTTGGCCCAACACAGGCAAATGGGACTAGCCTTGGTAGGCAGCTTGGTCAGCATGGAAGAGTTGGGCCGAAGGGCCTGTTTCCATGCAGTACTACCCTAGGACTCACATTAGATGCAGCAAAATTCGTCCATGGAAGCTTCCGATCGTTATTTTTCTGCTTTATAACTTGGATGATACTTCTGATCTCTACGCCCTCTGACACAGAGCGAGGCTTCCACGTGTGAGCTATAACCAAAGCAGTATAACACAGTGGGGCTTGTGAAGTGGATAATAACCTGGTACAAGAGTTAAAGGTGACAGAACTACTAACAAGCGCTTCAATTTTTCAGAATGATCAAAGGAATAGTCTGTTTCCGGGTTGCAAGAAAGATCGAGGTGTAGTTTACGTGTAGTAACGTCTGAGGATTTTAATTGGTCAAGAAAATTTGACTGCGTTATAAGTGGATCCCATTCTCTTTAAAGGGTTGGAGACATTGAGATTCAGGCTGCTTCCACGGGTTATTCGGAGTACAATGGTCACAGGAAGTTCCGGATTATGGCTCCAGGTGAGTTCAACAAAGTTTTTATTCATACTTACCCGTGGCCCTAACATGGTAGTGGGGGACAGATCTAGGAAATGTCTGGATGAGCATTTCAATCGCCAAGGCATTGACCAAGTGCTGGTGACTGGGATGAGTATAGATGGGTGCTTGATGGTTGGCATGGTGATGGGCCGAAGGGCCAGTTTGCTGTATGAGTCTATGACTGAACAGAGAGAAAATACTTGTTGCTGAGATCTTTGGGGTTCTGGTTACCTCACGAATATACTTGAGACCCAGGTAGATTGCTAAGCAAAGGGTAAGTGGATGTGGTTGAGCTGGAGAGGGTCCAGGAAAAATTCACGCGGATGTTACTGGAACTGGAGGGCTTGAGTTATAAGGAGAGAATGGATAAGGTGGGATTGTTTTCCCTGGAGCGAAGGAGGCTGAGAGGTGACGTTACAGCGAATGTCACGCCACTGTTTAAAAAAGGATGTAGGCAAAAGGCAGGTAACTATAGGCCAGTTAGCTAAACGTCTGTAGTCGGGAAAATGCTTGAAGCTATCATTAAGGAAGAAATAGCGAGACATCTGGATAGAAGTGGTTCCATCAGGCAGATGCAGCACAGATTCAGGAAGGGCAGGTCGTGTTTGACAAACTTACTGGAGTTCTTTGAGGATATAATGAGCACAGTGGATAGCGGGGAACAGGTGGATGTTGTGTACCTGGATTTCCAGAAGGCACTCGATAAGGTGCCGCACTTATCCATAAGAAAAGGATGCATGGAGTTGGGGGTAATGTATTAGCATGGATTGAGGATTGGTTAACCAACAGAAGGCAGAGAGTTGGGATAAATGGATGTTTCTCTAGATGGCAATCACTGGTGGGTGGGGTGCCGCGGGGGGTTGGTGCTGGGCCCACAACTGTTCACGATATACATTAATGATTTGGAAGAGGGGACCAAGTGTAGCGTACCTAGGTTTGCTGATGACAGTAAATTGAGTGGAAAACCAAATTGTGCAGATATTCATAGGTTAAGTGAGTGGGCAAGGGTCTTGCAGATGGAGTTCAATGTTGGTAAATGCGAGGTCATCCGTTTTGGAAGGAAAAATAGATCAGATTGTTATACAAATGGTGGAAGATTGCTGCGTGCTGTTGTGCAGAGGGACTCAGGAGTGCTTGTGCATGAATCACAAAAGGTTGGTTTACAGGTGCAACAGGTTATCAAAAAGGCAAATGGAACGTTGGCCATTGCTGGAGGGATTGAATTTAAGAGCAGGGAGGTTATGCTGCAACTGTACAGGGTACTGGTGAGGTCGCACATGGAGTACTGCGTGCAGTTCTGGTCTCTGTACTTGAGGAAAGATATACTGGCTTTGGAGGCGGTACAGAGGAGGTTCACCAGGTTGATTCTGGAGATGAGGAGGTTAGCCTATGAGGAGAGATTGAGTCGCCTGGGACTATACCCGCCGGAATTCAGAAGAATGAGAGGGGATCTTATAGAAACATAAAATTATGAAAGGGAGAGATAAGATAGCGGCAGGAAGGTTATTTCCACTGGTAGGTGAGACTGGAACCAGGGGACATTGCCTCAAGGTTCAGAGTGATAGATTTAGGATGGAGATGAGGAGAAACTGCTTTTCCCAGAGAGTAGTGAATCTGTGGAATTCTCTGCCCAGAAAAGCAGTAGAGGCTACCTCATTAAATATATTTAAGACACAGTTAGATAGATTTTTGCAATAGCGGGGGATTTAAGGGTTATGGGGAAAAGGCAGGGAGGTGAATCTTGAGTCCACGGCCAGATCAGCCGTGACCTTATTGAATGGCAGAGCAGGCTCGATGGGCCAGATGGTCGACTCCTGCTCCTGTTTCTTGTTCTTATAGAGGTTTATAAAATCACGAGGGGCATCGATAAGGTGGACGGTCACAGTTTTTTTCCCAGGGTAGGGGAGTCCAAAACTGGAGGGCAGATGTTTAAAGTGAGAGTGAAAAGATTTAAGAGGGACCTGAGGGGCAACTTCTTCACCCAGAGGGTGGTGGGGATATGGAACCAGCTGCCAGAGGAAGTGGTTGAGGTGGGTACAGTTACAATGTTTAATAGACAGGTGCATGGATAGGAAAGGTTTTGAGGGAAATGGGCCAAACACAGGCAAATGGGACTAGCTTCAGTGGGAATCTTGGTCAACATAGATGAGTTGGGCCAAAGGGACTGCTTCCATGATATATATAACTCTGTGAACCTATGAGTGGCCTAGTCCTGCTCCTAACCTGTATATGACCTCTCAATGAACTTTGATGCGGATCATGCAAGCACACATACCCACAAGATGGATCAGACAAGTCCAGCATCCACCTTCTTTGTCTGTGGCAGTACCTCTGGGAGGAGATGGTCAGCCACCTCTTTGCAGACTGTGGATTTGCTAAGAGGGTGTGGAGAAGGAAGCAAGGGTCTGTGTCCCAGTTCATCCCCTGCAGCTGTGTAACAGAGGAGTCTCTGATCTATGGGTTGTTCCCGGGGGCACACAACGAGACAGACATCAAGTGCTGCTGGAATGTCATCAACTCAGTGAAGGACGCCCTTTGGTCTGCCCGAAACCTGTTGGTCTTCCAGCGCAGCCAGATGTCCGTAGGGGAATACTGCCGATTGGCACGTTCCAAGCTGCAGGGGTACATGCTGAGGGACGCACTGAAGCTGGGTGCAGCCAATGCAACGGCTCTGTGGGGACGGACCACAGTCTGGGATCCTTCCGCTACCCCACACGGAGGGGCTGAGTCGGGTGAGGAAGCCCCTCAAACAATGAAAGGGGGTATCACCCCAGGGGGCCACGTGAGTGGTAACGGTGCTGTGGTTCTTTTTACAAGGTGTTAACACTACTGAATATATTGACCAAATGACACTAAGAATGCAAAGAGCTTTTACACAGTGTTTCTCTTATATATATTTTATTACAATTAAAGTTTATTTTTGAAATAATAAATGTACATCAGAGTCGAAAGGTGACTTTTAAAAATTTTATTTATACAGCACAGTAACAGGCCCTCCCGGCCCAACGAGTCCGCACCACCCAATTACACCCACGTTAACCTACTAACCCGTGCGGCTTTGGAACGTGGGAGGAAACCGGAGCACCCAGAGGCAACCCACGCAGTCACGGAGGGAGCGTTCAAGCTCCTTACAGACAGCGGCGGGAATTGAACCCCGATCGCTGGTGCTGTGATAGTGTTACGCTAACTGCTACACTACTGTGCCACCTCCATTTTTGGGGGCTCTGCGGTGACTGATGCAGCTAATGTGGGACCCTCGGACTCTCCCACAGATGGGGCAGGTAGCATATGTTGGGACAGGTGGGTGCGTAGTCGGGAGGGAGTGCACACACAATGCGTGATCCCACCAGAGGGACTCAGGGTGCTGAGCGCCCTTCCCTAATGCTTCTGATTGTTTTGAGCGGCAAAGATTCCCAGGAGAGGATGATGGATCCTGGAAGCATCTTCCTTTCCCCGGACCAGCACAGAATATGATGGGATCCAAAGGTCCTACGACAGGAGACTTGGGACAACTCCAAGGGAGGTGCTCCCCTCACTAACCAACAGAGTAACCGTTCCCTTCTTGTTGTCCACAGGCGAGACCGAAGGTCAAAGAAACGACACAGCAGTTAAAAGCTACGTCGTCAACCTGACCAAGACAAGACGCTTCTTTATACCTGGAGCTCCCTTCCAAATTCAGGTAGCTGCGAGGTTGCCGTGGGTGGGCACGAGGTGGGGCGTGTGTGCAGGGTAGGGGAGGGTGTTGTGGTTAATCAGACCCATTCCAAAAGGCAAATCCAACCCCCCGTCATTGCATTGACTTCAAGTGAACTGAACAACACAGTTTTTAATCTACATACAACAACATTGCTCATTTAAAACATAGAACAGTACAGCACAATACAGGCCCTTCGGCCCACAATCTTGTGCCAACCTTTAAACCTTGCCTAAGACTATCTAACTCCTTCCCCCCACATATCCCTCTATTTTAAATTCCTCCATGTGCTTATCTAGTAATCTCTTGAATTTGATCAATGTACCTGCCTCCACCACCGCCCCAGGCAGCGCATTCCATGCCCCAACCACTCTCTGGGTAAAATACCTCCCTCTGATATCTCCCTTGAACTTCCCACCCATTACTTTAAAGCCATGGCCTCTTGTATTGAGCATTGGTGCCCTGGGAAAGAGGCGCTGGCTGTCCACTCTATCTATTCCTCTTAATATTTTGTACACCTCTATCATGTCTCCCCTCATCCTCCTTCTCTCCAAAGGGTAAAGCCCTAGCTCCCTTAGTCTCTCCTCATAATGCATCCTCTCTAAACCAGGCAGCATCCTGATAAATCTCCTCTGCACCCTTTCCAACACTTCCACATCCTTCCTATAATGAGGCGACCAGAACTGGACACAGTGCTCTAAGCAGTTCATTTAAACTGTAGATCATTGTGTAACTCCACTGCCATGGAACCATGGGTGTCTGAGGTGAATTCCAGGGACATAATTAAGTCATAGACCCACACAGCAGAGAAACAGGCCCTTCATTCCACTGACATCGCATTGACCATCAAGCACCAATTTATACATTCGACCAATTTTATTCTCCCCACAGTCCTGTCAACACCTCCCCCCGCCCCCCCCCCCCACCCCGGGTTCTAATACTCACCTAGACACTAGGGGCAATTTACAGCGGCCAATTAACCCACCGACCTGCCCGTCGTTGGGATGTGGGAGGGAACCGGAGCACCCGAGGGGGAAACCCACACAGTCAGAAGGAGACTGCACGGAGTCCACACAGACAGCGCCAGAGGCCAGGATTGAACCTGGATCGCTGGAACTTTGTGGCAGCGGCTGTACTGCACCACTGTACTGATAGCTAGCTTCTGTCCCCTGATTGCCCTGCTGAAATTATCCACCTTTCACCAGGAGAAGCTGCTGTAGTTCCTGACATGAATTCTGTTTCCTCTGCACATCAATGTTCTCACCCATTTTGAGTCCAAGTCCCAGTCTAATCTCGCACAGAAATGGTGTGGTGGTACTTCTGTGCTGGGGAATGTGGGAAAGTGTGAGGGATAGAGGGAGCACATTTGTTCGAGACATTACACATACGTCGATTGAATAGACGGCATCTGGGAAACTGGTCAATACTCCACACTCAGTCCAATCATGTCGACACCACGGCTAAGAAAGCACACCTCTACTTCCTCAGATGGCAAAGGAAATTCGGCATGTCCCCTTTGACCCTCACCGATTTTTATAGATGCACCATCGAAAGCATCCTATCCAGATGCATCACAGCTTGGTGTGGCAACTGCTCTGCCGGTGACCGCAAGAAATGGCAGAGAGTTGTGAGCACAGCTCAGCACATCACGGAAACCAGCCTCCCCTCCGTGGTTCCATCTACACTTCCCGCTGCCTCAGGAAAGCAGCCGACATAGTCAAACACCTCTCCCACCCCAGTGTTGAACTGATCTCTTGCACGATAAAGATGAACCCTTGACCTCACAATCTACCTCGTCGTGGCCCTTGCACCTTATTGTCTGCCTGCACTGCACTTTCTCCGTACCTGTAACACCTTATTCTGCATTCTGTTATTGATTTTCCCTTGATCTACTTACGACTTGAAACAATCTGTATGGATGGTATGAAAAACTAGGTGTTTCACTGCATCTCGGTACATGTGACATGAATAAACCAATTGCCAATTACATGGTAACAACATTTTGGACACATAAACCATCCCAATGTAATTTTTTCCCCCAGAAAGCTTTAATTAATGGATGTGAAAGAATTCTAATGTTTGCTGTTCTCACATTGATGACGAGAGATCTGACCTGCTCGATGTCGTGGTGCTTGTGTTCCAGGCAACAGTGACATACCCAGATCATTCGCTTGTTATGGAGGTGCCTATTGAGATTTCTATACTCATCACAGAGAAGAAAACAATACAGGTTTCTCAGAAAGGACTCACAGACAACATTGGTGAGATGAGTCTTTCCTTCACTGTCCCTCCAGATGCCAGTGAGATGTACATCACAGTGAGTATGCTTCCAGAAACAGAGAAGGCGATAAGGGGCGATCTCATTGAAGCATTAAATATCCTGTGGGGATGGTGACAATGGAACAGAAGGACCTAGGAGTGCAAGTGCATAGTTTGCTGAAAGCGGTGTCACCGGTAGACAGGGTGGTGAAGAGTTGTTTGGCACTGTGACCTTCATCAGTCAGGACATTGAGGAGTTATGTTGCAGTTGTATGAGACGTAGATGAGGCCTCACTTGGAGTATTGTGCACAGTTCTGGTCACCCTGTTACAGGAAAGATGTTACTAAACTAGAAAGTGTGCAGGAAAGATTTACCAGGATGTTGCCTGGACTTGGGGCCTGAGTTACAAGCACCAAGACTTTATTCCCTGGAACATGGGAGATTGAGGGGTGACCTGATAGAGGGATATAAGATCATGAGGGGCATAGGCAAAGACTATTTTTTCCCAGGGATGGGTTGCTAAAAACAAGAGGGCATATGTTTAAGATCAGTGGCGAGAGATTTAAAAGGGACATCAGAGCAACTTCTTCACGCAAAGGGTGGTGTGTATTTGGAACGAGCTGCCAGAAATAGTGGTTGGGGTGGGCACATTAACAACACTTAAAAGCCATCTAGATAAGTCCATGGATAGGAGGGGTTTAGAGGGCAGATGGGACTAGCTCACTGGGCAACATGGTTGGCATGGACGAGTTGGGCCGAAGGGCCTGTTTTCACGTTCTATGACAGGGTAGATGTTGAGGTGTTTTCACGAGTGGTAACGCCTCAAATGAGGGGACACAGTTCCAAGAAGGTCAATGTCAAAGTCGAGTTTATTGTCATCTGCACAAGTCCATGTGTGCACAGGCGCAATGAAAAACTTACTTGGAGCAGCTTCACAGGCACAGAGCATCAGAGACATAACATTCACAAGAAAAACATAAGTAGCCAATAATACAGAAATATTTTTCACTCAGCAGTCCGGATTAACGGAGTTTTACTGGTAACAGAGAAGGTTGATGAGGGGAGTGTAGTAGATAACATTTATCTGGATTTTCAGAAAGTGCTTGACAATCCCACGTAAGTTATCCATCTAAATCCAGCACACCTTTTCTTTCCTACTCCTTCACCTCCGTCATACAGAGACCTCTGGCTTTGACCTTTCACCCTCTTCGAAGGCAACCCATTGCATTATTGCACTATTTACTTGTTTTGAAATAGAAGGGGGCCATTTGGCCCATTGGCACCATGCCAGCTCCCAGTAGAAGAGACCCCCTGCCCCATCCTGTCACCTGTCAATCTTTCGTGCCCCTCTCTCCCTTTGGATCCTTTCTCATGCCTTTGGATTTATGAAGGGGTTAATGTATCTGATGAACCTTCAGTGACGGCTGGAGTAATGTCCACCTAACGAGTGCCTTCCTTGATGAGAGAGGACCAGAGGATGTGGTTCATACAACATAGAACAGTACAGCATAGGGATAGACCCTTCGGCCCACAGTGTCTGTGCTGACCATGATGCCAAATTCAACTAAATGTCTTCTGCCTGCACAAGATCCACGTCCCTCCATTCCCCGTATCTTCATGAGTCTGTCTAACAGCCTCTTAAACGCCTCTATCATATCTGCCTCTACCACCAAACCTGGCAGCCCGTTACAGGCACCCACCACTCTCTAGAACATAGAACGTTACAACACAGTACAGGCCCTTCGGCCCACAATATTGTGCTGACATTTTATCCTGCTCTAAGATCTAGCTATCCCTTCCCCTCCCACATAGCCCCCCATTTCTCTGTCATTCATGTAGGAGGGAATGGGTCTTACACTCTGTGTACAAAAAAAACTGGCCCCGCACATCTCCCTTAAACTTTCCCCCCTTCTCACCTTAAATGCATGCCCTCTGGTACTTGATCTTTACTTCTGAAAAACATTTGGGGAGGTTCCAAATGAGATTATTGAACACAGTTGGGTCCCCGGGTGTTACGAGGGGTTCAGGAGAGCACAATGGTGAAGCGAGTAGAACTGCTGCCTCACAGCTCCAGTAACCCGGGTTCAATCCCGCCTTCTGGTGATGTCATCGAGCCGCACAGCACAGAAACAGGCCCTTCGGCCCACCACCTCCGTGCTGACCTCTTTGCCCACCTACACCAATCCCATTTGCCCGAATTAGGACCTGTGCCTTGTTTATCGAAGAATCCGTCCAAATGCCCCTTAAACACGGCGACTGTACCTGATTCCACCACCTCCTCTGACAGTGCGTTCCAGATATTGCTCCCTTTCTGTGTAAGATATCTTACCGCTTTAAATCTCTGACGTCTCACCTTAAAGCCATCCCCTTTTGATGCCCCTACTGTGGGAGAAAGAGTCTGACTGTCTACCCTATCCACGCCTTTCATATACTTCCATCAGGTCACCCCTCAGCCTCGTTCGCTCCAGGGAAAACAAGCCCAGCCTGTCGGGTACAGCAGATCCAACTGTCTGACCTTGAAAATACTCATTGACTGGACATCTACAGCCCTCTGCACCTGAATTTTCAAGCGCCGTGCTATGTTTTTCTCAAGCTGAATTTACAGCGCTAGCGACCCGGGTTCAATTCCGGCCACTGTCTGAAAGGAGTTTGTACGTTCTCCCCTTGTCTGCGTGGGTTTCCTCTGGGTTCTCCGGTTTCCTCCCACATTCCAAAGACATACGGGTTAGGAGCTGTGGGCATGCTATGTTGGCGCCGGAAGCGTGGTGACACTTGCGGGCTGCGCCCAGAACACCCTATGCAAAAGATGCATTTCACTGTGTGTTTCGATGCACATGTGACTAATAAAAATATCTTATCTTTAAAAGCCCCTTTAAAACTCCTTCCTCTTAACTTATTTTAGATAAGTCTTGTTTTAGATACCCGAGTGTGTGTGGAGTTTGCACATTCTCCCTGTGACCGCATGGGTTTCCCCCCAGGTGCTCCGGTTTCCTCCCACGTCCCAGAGACGTGCGGTGCTGGTGGGTCGCTTGGCCACTTGTGAATTGCCCCCCGGTGTGTGGGTGAGGGGTGGGTAGGAATGTGGGGACAATAAAATGGGAATGATGTGGGATTGGTGTAAATGGGTAGCTGATGGTCACCACGGACTCGGTGAGAAGAAGGGCCTGTTTTTACAATGTCTTTATTGGCCACACGTACATCAAAACACACAGTGAAATGCGTCTTTTGCGTAGAGTGTTCTGGGGGCAACCTGCAAGTGTCGCCACGCTCTTGGCGCCAACATAGCATGCCCACAACTTCCTAACCCGTATGCCTTTGGAATGTGGGAGGAAACCGGAGCACCCAGAGGAAGCCCACACAGACACACGGGGAGAACGTACAAACTCCTTACAGACAGTGGACAGAATTGAACCCGGGTGCTGGCGCTGTAATAGGGTTACACTAACCACTATGCCACGCTTCCGGCGCCAACATAGCATGCCCACAACTTCCTAACGTGTACGTCTTTGGAATGTGGGAGAAAACCGGAGCACCCGGAAGAAACCTATGCAGGCACGGGGGGAGAACATGCAAACTCCTTACAGACAGCAGCTGGAATTGAACCTGTATGACTCTAGGAGAATCATAGAACACAGAACACAGAACATAGAACACTACGGCACAGTACAGGTCCTTAGGCCCACAATGTTGTGCCAACATTTTATCCTGTTCTAACCCTTCCCTCCCACATAGTCCTCCATTTCTCTATCATTCATGTGTCTATCTAAGAGTCTCTTAAATGTCCCTAATGTATCTGCCCCCACAACCTCTGCCGGCAGTGCGTTCCACGCACCCACCACTCTCTGTGTAAAAAAACTTACCCCTGACATTCCCCTTATACATTCCTCCAATCACCTTAAAATTATGCCCCCTCGTGTTAGCCCATGGGGAATCTATGGGGCACTTCCGTTGCTCACGTAGCACTCCCGTTCTGTTTGCCTGTTGTGTCTCTCCAGGCGACTGCAGGAAGTAAAGACAGTGGCACAGAAGGAAAGAGTGAGATCGCAGTAAAAGCCCATCAGGGTAACCAGACCTACCTGTGTATCGACGTACCCAGTGCTCTCCTGTACCCTGGGGACAGCATCGATGTGACACTCACAGCTCTGGGTCTGACCGACAGCAGCAATGTCGATCACTATTACTACATGGTGAGTTAATGGGGACATTTTACCTTTACCCAGTTACTATGGATGAACGCACCCAATGCAGGATGACACAGACGCAAGAAGAATCTTAGAGGCAAGAACACAGGCAGATAGGAGCAGGAGTGGGCGACCAGGTCACTCCAGACCGCTCCGCCATTCAATGTGGCCGTGGCCTGTCGACGCTGGGATCAACTCCAAACAACACCGGCATCTTCCACGTAGGGAGTGTGGAAAGTCTCCTTCCCGATGGCAGGGTTGGAGCACCTTCACCAGCAGGACCTCAGTGGTTCAAGAGGGCGGCTCACCCCCCCACCTTCTCAAGGGCAAGTCGGGGTGGGCATTAAGTGCTGGTCTTCCCAGCGACGGCTCGATCCTGGAAAGTGAATAAATAAAAAATTGATAGATACATGGACAGGCAGACAGAGAGACAGGCGGGCGGGGAAACGGGAGGGCAGGGGAACAGGCGGGCAGAGAGACAGCCGGGTGGAGAGAAGCAAGTAGAGACAGGTGGATGGAGAGACAGGCAGACAGATGGATGGGTGGGCAGATAGACAGATGGCCAGAAGGACAGGTGAATGGATAGACAAGCAGACAAAAGAGACAGGCAGATAGAGAGACAGGTGGACAGACTGACAGGTGGACAGATAGACAAGTGGACGGAGAGACAGGCAGACAGATGGACAGACAGGCGGTCACATGGACAGGCAGATGGATGTACAAGCAGATGGAAGGAGGGACAGGCAGGCGGTTGGACAGGCGAAAGACAAGACAGGTGGATTGATGGACATTTTGACTGCTCCTATCCAAGATGTTTATTCCTCCCAGATCCTGAACAAAGGAAAGCTGCTGCACCATGAGAGAATTGGGAGGTCCACCAACACCTCATTCCTGGTTAACATCACACAAGACATGGTACCTTACTTCCGCATCGTAGCCTATTACCTTGTGGAGATCAACGGCAAAAAAAGGCTGGTCTCGGACTCGGTGCGTTTGGAAGTGGAGGACCTGTGTGACGTGAAGGTATGTGGTAGGTTCCTTCATATTCTGGCCATCCGTTAATTACACTGTTGGTTGATGCTAGGAAGGTGTAAGGCTTGCATTGGTGAGCAGGCCCTCAGATGTGACACAGCTGAATACTTCTTTGCTTCAGACAATGGAGTCAAGTTGTGTTTATTGTCACATTGTTAATTGGTTTATTATTGTCACACGTACCGAGGTACAGTGAAAAACTTTGTTTTGCATGCTATCCATACAGGTCATTTCACCACATCAGTACATCGAGGTAGTACAGGGGAAAACAATAACAGAATGCAGAATAAAGTGTTACAGTTACAGAGAAAGTGCAGTGCAGGCAGACAATAAGATGCAAGGGCCATGACAAAGTACATTGTGAGGTCAAGATGCCAACTTACTGTACTAGAGGACCATTCAGTAGTCTTCTAACAGCGGGATAGAAGCTGTCCTTGAGCCTGGTAGTACGTGCTTATATGTCTTTTGCCCGATTGGAGGGGGGAGAAGAGAGAATGTCCAGGTTGGGAGGGGTCTTTGATTATGTTTGCTGCTTTACTGAGGCAGCGAGAAATGTAGACAGAGGTTTTCGTGATGTTCTGAGCTGTGTCCACAGCTCTCTGCAGTTTATGCATGTCCAGGTGTGCACAGGTGCAATGAAAAACTTACTTGCAGCAGCATCACAGGCACAGAGCGTCAGAGACACAACATTCACACGAAAAACATGTTATACATAAGTTGTACAAAATTATACAAAGAAAACAATTGGAACAAAATAGATTGCTTTGTAGTGCAAAGCTGTCAAAGTGGTCATAGAGTTGCTATACTGAGTTAATGATGCGGGTTGTGCAGGTTGGTTCAAGAACAAAATGGTTGAGGGGAAGTAGCTGTTCTTGAACCTGGTGGTGTGGGACTTCAGGCTTCTGTACCTCCTGCCCGATGGTAGCTGCGAGAAGATGGCATGGCCTGGATGGTGGGGATCTTTGATGATGGACGGTGCCTTCTTGAGGCAGCACCTCCTGTAGATACTTCCGATGGTGGGGAGGGATGTGCCTGTGATGTATTGGGCAGAGTCCATTATTTTCTTTGGCCTCTAATGTTCCTGCGCTTTCGAATTGCCGTACCAGACCATGATGCAGCCAGTCAGGACACTTTCAACAGTACATCTGAAGAAGTTTGTTAGAGTGTTTGGTGACAAGCTGAACCTTCTAAGAAAGTAGAGATGCTGGTGTGCCTACCTTGTGATTGCATCTATGTGCTGGACCCACGTACGGATACGGGACAGGTAACAGGCATGGAACAATCTCATTTTGTGTCAGTTTCTCACCATTTAGGCTGGACTAGGTTAAAATTGCACCTAATTTGTGTGATTATCGTTGAAGGTGTTAAACCGCGCTCCTTGATGGCTCACTCTTTTGGACAGGATTATCAGCCTGATGTCATGGCTGATGTTTGCCCCTCAAATGACACACAAAAGACATTGCTGTTTGTGGGATCTTGCTGTGTGAAAATGGGCTACTAGGTATCCAATGGCTGCCACACATTCATTGGCTACTATAATTCCAATGGCAGTCAATGAAATACTTCTGGGGCATGGCTGCCATTGGAAACACGGTAGCCAATTTTCACACAGCAAGATCCCACAACCGGTGATGTTTTTGTGGTGTTGTTGGGGCAGGGTGAGTTCCAGGAAGACATTAGATTAATGCAAATTATTTTTTTATTGAAGATCTGAAGTCATTCAAAATGGACAACTTTACCCTCATGTCCTCATAGGGAAGTTGATGGGATTGAGTGTTAGGTAGTCTTGGTCTGCTGCTCTGACTGAGGATGACCCAGTAGCATAGTGGGTAGAGCCACTGCCTCACAACACCGGAGACCCGGGTTCAATTCCGACTTCCAGCGCTGTCTGTGTCTGGAGTTTGCACGTTCTCCCCGCGACCACGTGCCAAAGACATCCCAAAGACATGCAAATCAGTAGGTTAACTGACCCTTGTGTGGAGGTGAGGGGTAGAATCTGGGGGGGAGTTGATGAGAAGGTGGGAATGATAACTCACAGGGAAATTAGTGGGTGAATGGGATTGCTCGGAGAGCTGGCGTAGACTAGTTGGGCAGAAAGGCCTTCTTCTGTAGCCTAAATTCAGATATGAATGCCAGGTTACTTTTGAAGTTGATCTTTGTGAGAAGGTTTATCAGTTTTTGTCCATTCTGAAGGCCGATTGCCTTTGACTGTACCCGTCAGAGAGGGTTAATCCCACCAAATCCTGGAACAACAGCTACATTACAGGAGTTGGAATGTCCATGGGCAACTGAGAGAGAACAGGGTTGTTCTCTCCGGAGCGGCGGAGGCTGAGGGGAGACATATCAGGAGTTTATAAAGTTATGAGAGGCACAGATACAGTAGGCAGCCAATTTCATTATCGCAGAGTCAAAATGTCTAATACCAGAGGGTCTGCATTTAAGGTGAGAGGAGGAAAGCTCAAGGCGGAGGGGGAAGGGGGCAAGGCTTTTTACAGAGAATGGTGGGTGCCTGGATTGTGCTGCCAGGGATGGTGGTGGAGCTTAAGAGGCTCTTAAGTAGACACATGAATATGCAGGGAATGGAGGGATATGGACGTTGTGCAGGCAGAAGGGATAAGGTGTCGTTGGTTTAATTAGTTCAGCACAACATTGTGGGCCGAAGGGCCTGTTCCTGTGCTGCACTGTTCTATGTTCTAACAGATGGGGGAGTGGGATTGATGGGACACTCCGAGAGTCAGCATTAACTCAATGGATTGAATGGCCTCCCTCGATAACCATAAGATCATAAGATATAGGAGCAGAATTTAGCCATTCAACCCGTTGAGTCTGCTCTTTCTCTCTCAACCCCACTCTCCTGCCTTCTCCCTGTAAACCTTAACCCCCTTATCCATCAAGAAACCATCAACTTCTGCCTTAAATACACCCAATGACTTGGCTTTCACAGCCCTCTGTGGCAACGAATTCCACAGACTCACCACCCTCTGGCTGAAGACATCCCTCCTCATCTCAGTTCTAAAGGGATGCCACTTTATTCTGAGGCTCTTCCTTTGGATCCCGAACTCTCCCACTGATGGAGACATCCTCTCCACAACCACTCTATCCAGGCCTTTCAGTATTTGGTAGGTTTTAATGAGATTCCCCCCTCATCCTTCTGAACTCCAAGTACAGGCCCAGAGACATCAAACACTCCTCATACGTTAACCCTATCGTTCCTGGGATCATTCTTGTGAATCTTCTCTGCACCCTCTCCAATGCCAGCACATCCTTCCTTAGATACGGGGCCCAAAACTGCTCACAATACTCCAGATGTGGTCTGATCAACACCATATAAAGCCTCAGCATTACATCCTTGCTTTTATATTTGAGTCCTTGATGTAAGGAAGTGTGAGTCCAGGTTACTTTGGACGTTGGCCTCTGTCAGGAGATGTGACGTAAGATATCGGGGGGCGTATGAAGCTGACGATGGGGCCTGTGAGTTGGGGATGTGACGTATTGAGGCTGAAGAGCTGCCGACCATTTACAGTTTCAGATCCTTCCCAGCCTGCTGATGGACAATGACCAGCGAGACCTGCTGCTCTCGGTTTTCACCGAGAGTACGGCAGATGTCTACGTGCAAGCAGTGAATGAGCAGCTCGCCAGCGCTCACGTGGACCTGGGGATGTTTCAGCAGGTGAGAAGCTCCACCAGACAACGTCCACAGCAATGTTGAAGCTCCGCTGGGGACTTGCAGGAAAGGGGGTCAAAAATATGCAAAGGTGCAAAGCAATGTGCATAGGGGACACGCACCAATTCTTCTGGGGTCGTCAAGTTCCTTGGCTGTACGACAAGCGTGGATTTGACCTCATAAGTGGCGCAAATCCCACACCATTACCCGGGTTCGACACAGCAGCCGTGCGTAATTCCAGGAACGCTCCTGGAACCCCGTTCCCTGGGCAACGGTGCAAGGTGTTGGAGCTTCATTACCTAATCAGAAGGGCCCATGTTCTATGTTCTACTTTTCTACGTTCTTCTGTTCTATGATCTTTTGTTCTATTGCTCTATATTCTACTGCTCTATATTCTACTGCTCTATATTCTACTGTTCTGTTCTATATTCTTCCGTTCTACGTTCTACATAGAACATTACAGCACAGTACAGGTCCTTCAGCCCACAATGTTGTGCCAACATTTTATCCTGCTCTAAGATCTATCTAACCCTTCCCTCCCACATAGCCCCCCATTTCTCTATCATTCACGTGTCTATCTAAGAGTGTCTTAAATGTCCCTAATATATCTGACCCCACAACCTCTGCCGGCAGTGTGTTCCACGCACCCACCACTCTCTGTGTAAAAAAAAAACTTACCTCTGACATCCCCCTCATACCTTCCTCCAATCACTTTAAAATTATGCTCCCTGGTGTTAGCCATTGTTGCCCTGGGAAAAAGTCTCTGACTGTCCACTCGATCTATGCCTCTTATCATCTTGTGCACCTCTATCAAGTCACCTCTCATCCTCCTTCTCTCCAAAGAGAAAAGCCCTAGCTCACTCAACCTACCCTCATTAGACATGCTCTCCAATCCAGGCAGCATCCTGGTAAATCTCCTCTGCACCCTCTCTAAAGCTTCCACATCCTTCCTATTATGAGGCAAGCAGAACTGAACACAATATTCCAAGTGTGGTCTGACCAGAGTTCTATAGAGCTGCAACATCACCTTGTGGATTTTGAACTCAATACCCCAACTAATGAAGGCTAACACTCCATACACCTTCTTAACAGCCGCATTGGCAACCTTGAGGGATCTATGAACGTGGACCCCAAGATCCCTCTGTTCCTCCACATTGCTAAGAGTCCTGCCTTTAACCTTGTATTCTGCCTTCAAATTCGATCTTCCAAAGTGTATCACTTCACACTTTTCCGGGTTGAACTCCATCTGCCACTTCTCAGCCCAGCTCTGCATCCTATCAATGTCCTACTGTAACCTACAGCAACCTTCTACACTACCTACAAGACCACCAACCTTCATGTCATTTGCAAACTTACTAACCCACCCTTCCATATCCTCATCCAAGTCATTTATAAAAATCACAAAGAGCAGGGGTCCCAGAACAGATCCCTGCGGAACACCACTGGTCACCGAACTCCAGGCAGAATACGCTTCATCTACCACCACCCTCTGTCTTCTATGGGAGAGCCAATTCTGAATCCACATAGCGTTCCCCTGGATCCCATGCCTCCTGACTTTCTGAATGAGCCTTCTGTGAGGAACCTTATCAAATGCCTTACTAAAATCCAAGAAACACCACATCCTCTGCTCTACCTTCATCAATGTGCTTTGTCACATCCTCAAAGGATGTTCTATGTTCTACTGTTCCCTATTCTATGACTTCAGTGGGAGTGAGTATTGGAAAGGATGTAAAATGGAGGCAACACCAACAGCCAATCTAAACCTCCAACTCTCACTGGTGCACTGCCTGGTCATGGGGTTAAGTACGTCGGTCCAACCCCTCGAACGGAGGCGGACACTCCATCAGAACTGACAGCCGTTTCCTCTGACCCGGCAGGTCTTCTACAGAAGGGACTTGTATGACTTTGGCACCTCCTATGGAGGGGGCCGAAACACAGCCAAGGTCTTTGAGGACGCCGGGCTGCGATTCATCTCTGATCTAATGCAGTCGTCGGAACTGAGAGGTGAGGGGGCAAGTAATGTGGGGAATGGTGAAACTCTCCATTTTTGCAGAAACAGATGATCTAAACAGTGAGAGATTGTAGAACTCCAAGGTACAAAGGGATCCAGTGTCCCAGTGCATGATCTGGAGAAGGCTAGTATTGGTATTGGTTTATTATTGTCACTTGTACTGAGGTACAGTGAAAATCTTGTCTTGCATTCCATTTGTACAGATCAATTCATTACACAGTGCAGTTACATTGAGTTAGTACAGAGTGCATTGAGGTAGTACAGGTAAAAACAATAACAGAATACAGAGTAAAGTGTGACAGCTACAAGGAAGTGCATTACAGGTAGACAATAAGGTGCAAGGTCATAACAAGGTAGATCGTGAGGTCAGAGTCCATCTCATTGTATAAGGGAACCATTCAATAGTCTTATCACAGTGGGATAGAAGCTGTCCTTGAGCCTGGTGGTACGTGCCCTCAGGCTCCTGTATCTTCTACCTGATGGAAGAGCAGAGAAGAGAGAATGTCCCGGGTGGGTGGGGTCTTTGATTATGCTGGCTGCTTCACCAAGGCAGTGAGAAGTATAGACAGATGGTATAGTATGCTGGTCACACGAGTAATTTGGAAAACTAACAGGATGTTATCATTGAGACACAAGAGTCTGCAGATGCTGGAAATCTGGAGTAACACACAAAGATACTGGAGGAACTCAGTGGGTCGGGTAGCATCTGTGGAGGGAAATGGGACAGTCGACGTTTTGGGTCGAGGCCCTTCACCTGGACCTTTGTGTGTTGCTCCAGAATTCCAGCATCTGCACTCTCTTGTGTCTCAGGGAGCTGTTGACAGAATAACATGACTGATTTCTAATGTGCTGCTCCCGAAATGTAGGCTGCTACTGGACCTCATTCCTCAGCCCATCTGTGAGAGGGCTGCCTGCAACAAACTCATTGTTTAAAATCATTCATTTATTTGCAGACAACACAGTTGTTCCGTGGCAGAGAAGTCCATTGCAGCCACACAGAGATGGTAAGAAATGATTTCTACAAGTTCCTTTTGAAGTCAAAGGCAAAGTCGAGTTTACTGTCATCTGTACAAGTCCATGTGTGCACAGGTGCAATGAAAAACTTACTTGCAGCAGCATCACGGGCTCAGAGCATCACATAAGCAGCATTCACAAGAAAAAACATAAAATAAATATAACTTATACACAATTTTTGCAAGAAAGAACACAATTAAAACAGAAGTCCATTTTTGTGCAAAATGATCAAAGTGGTCATAGTGTTGCTCTACTGAGATAGTGATTAGGGTTGTACAGGTTGGTTCAAGAACCGAATGGTTGAAGGGAAGTAGCTGTTTTTGAACCTGGTGGTGTGGGACTTCAGGCTTCTGTACCTCCTGCCCGATGGGAGCTGTGAGAAGATGGCATGGCCCGGATAGTGGGGGTCTTCGATGATGGATGTTGCCTTCTTGAGGCAGCGCCTCCTGTAGATACTCCTGATGGTGGGGAGAGATGTGCCTGTGATGTATTGGGCTGAATCCACTGCTCTCTGCAGCTTCTTACGTTCCTGCCCATTCGAATCTATGTACCAGACCATGAGTCAGGATACTTTCAACAGGACAGCTGTAGAAGTTTGTTGGATTGTTTGTTAGAAACAAATCAGTGATGGAGCAGGTTTGTTGGCATTTTCAGCACGAACATCCCCTTCTTTGCATTGGCTTACGGATAAATCATGGAAAGTTTCGGACAAATGTGTGGCCATACTAATACAATCCATCAGGAAGGGTGAAAACACACACAGAGTCACATAGCACAGAACAGGCCACTCGGCCCATCAAGTGTGTGCTGACATTTCCTGAGATACACTAATCCTACAATAATCCCATTTTAATTCCCCCCCCCCCACCGTTCTCATCAACTCCCCCTCCCCCAGATTCTACCCCTCACCCAGACACTAGGGGCAATTAGCAGCAGTCAATTAACCCACCAACACCACATGTCATTGGGACGTGGGAGGAAACCGGAGCACCCGGGGGAAACCCAAGTGGTCACGGAGAACGTGCAAACTCCACACACACGCGCGCACACACACACACACACACACACACACACACACACACACACACACACACACACACACACACACACACACACACACACACACACAGCACCAGAGGTCAGGATCAAACCTGGGTCTCTGGAGCTGTGAGGCAGCAGCGCTAATTTTTAAAATTATTTGATAGTATTTTAGCATTTTCAATTAAATGTGTCCATTTTTCTTTTTTTAAATAATTTTTATTGTAATTATTTAAGTGGCTCCTGCCATTTCAGTCGGTTAATTGGCCCCTGGTGCGTGGGTGAGGGGTAGAACCTGGGGGAGTTGATGGGAATTGGGGGAGAGTAAAATGGGATCAGTGTCAATGGGTGATTGATGGTTGGCGCAGACTCGCTGGGCTGAAGGGCCTGCTTCCCTGCTGTATCTCTCTGTGACTATGAAGACTCGTTAGTCCTGTACTCCCTCGATATTAAAATGTTCAGTTATCCAAAGGCAGAAGAACATATGAAAATAGGAGCAGGAGGAGGCCACTCCGTCCTTCAATCTTGCCCTGCCGTTCAATATGATCTGCCCCAGGCCTCATCTCCTCCACTGTGCCAGTTCCCCAGAGCCCTCAATTTCCAGATCTTTCTAAAATCTATCCACCTCCTCTTTAAATACCCCAAGGAATGACCACACCAGCCATACAACGCGAAGAACTTGTGCTGTTGCAATGGTTAGTATTCCATTGATGGTTCCAATGTGGTGCTTTGCACGATGCACTTTAATTGAGTGCATCAACAATGATGCCAGGGGAACACACACCAGCAAGGCTAAACCTTCAGAAAAGGGACCTTCGTCTCCTGACCTCCACAGGATAATTGTAATGGATCATTGCCGAACATTCTGGTGCTAATGGCTATTGTGCATTCCTCCTTCTGTGTAGGTCTTAGGATTGCAAGCACATATCCGATCATACAGCCCTTGTACAGGCTGGCGTGGATGTGGGAGATACAGGAAACTACAGGGAGCAAAACATTTCGGTACGATAGTGGTGACGTATGCCTTGTTGTGGTCAGCGAGCTACTTTAAAGCTGGAGTTAAGGGCCGTAAAACCATTGGGAGCAGAATTAGGCCATTTGGCCCATTGTGTCTGCTCCGCCATTCAATCATGGCTGATATTTTAATCTCCCTCTCTCTCAACCCCATTCTCCTGCCTTCTCCCCGTAACCCTTAAACCCCTCACCAATCAAGAACCTGTCAAGCTCTGCCTCAAATACACCCAGTGACTTGGCCTCCACAGCCATCTGTGGCAACAGGTTCCACAGATTCACCGCCCTCTGGCTGAAAAAAATTCCTCCTCATCTCAGTTCCAAAGGGATCTCCCTTTATTCTGAGGCAGTGCTCTCACTGTTCCTCGGTACAAGTGACAATAATAAACTAGTACCAATACCAATACCTTTGGTCCTAGACTCTAGCACTGATGGAAACATGTTCTCGACGTCTAGGCCTTTCAGTATTTGGTAGGTTTCAATGAGATCCCCCCCATCCTTCTGAACTCCATCGAGTACAGGCCCAGAGCCGTCAAACACTCCTCATACATTAACCTTTTCATTCCCAGGATCAATCGCATTCATTCTTTAAAGGTTGATTGGGATCACAGACTAAAGTAGGTGGGATTGTTCTTATTGGAGAGCACTTGAGAAGTGAGTGAACGGACAAGGTCGTGTCGGGTTTGGACCGACAGTGGGAAGGGAAGGTCTACCCATCAGCCGATGGTTCAAGGACTAGAGACACAATGTTCATATCCAGAGGTGAAAATACAGATAGGATGTTAGGGTAAATGACAGAACAGTGATGATCTTACGTGATGGCGGTGTATAAGGTTATGAGAGGCATAGACAGAGTGGACAGCCAGCACCTTTTCCCCAGGGCGGCAATGGCCAATACCAGAGGACATCAGTTTAAGGTCAGAGGATTTGCCAGAGGTAGGTTCTTTACACAGAGAGTGGTGGGTGCCTGAAACACACTGCGGGGGGTGGTGGTAGAGACTGATACAACAGGCACATTTAAAAGACTCTTAGATAGACACATGGATGTAAGAAAAATAGCGGGTTATGGGCTGTGCAGGAGGGAAGGGTTAGTTTGATCAGGGAGCAGGCGTTTTTATAGGTCAGCACAACATCATGGGCTGAAGGTCCTGTACTGTGCTGTACTGTTCCCTGTTCTGTGAGCTTGGCTGCCTGTAGAATCTAAAAGGGAATTGTTTAAGGGTGAGAGAGAGGGTTATGGGGAAAGTGTGGAGGAAGGAGATATTCCCGATTGCCCGACTGGAAGCTGGCAAGGAGTTAATGCGTTGAATGGCACCTTCTGTGTTGGAATGATTCGATGACACTGCAATTCTGTGTAACCTACTCAGTGATGGTGCAACAGAAAGAAGAGGTTTACACTGTCTTTCCTCCTTCAGAGTTCACTTCCTCTGCGGCTGAAGTCCTACGTTCCAATGGGAGAGGCGGCTTCTCCTGAATTCCCAGCTGAAATTGTTTAGGGAGTCATTTGCAGCTCCACGAGGAAGCTAGAGGGAAACTGAGGGTTGATGTCTGTGCACTTATGGGAAAATGTACCTGAAGTGCTCTGGAAAGATGGCTCTAGGACTGATAAAATGGGAATGAACATTCCAACGTGTGTCTCTCCCTGCAGATTAACATCGGATGTGGCTCCACCAAAGCTGTGGGAAATTTCTGCATTTAGTGTTTTGGAAAACAGCGGTAAGAATTTTGGGTCAGGAAATGACCTTTGATGACTTTACTAGACCAACCTTTCTTGGTCAGGGAACACACTGGGAGGTTCTCTGTGTGTGTGTGTGTGTGTGTGTGTGTGTGAGAGAGAGATCACTTGGTTTCAGGTCTTTTATATTCCCAGTTTAAATTCCAGGGAGATCCAGAGCCATGTAGATTGGAATGTGTTGTAAGGAACGTGCGGAAACGAACTGTGGCATGAGATCGCGAAGCAAGAGTCAAGAATGCCCGCCCAACCTCTCATTCCACTCCAGGGCTCACTGCGGAGTCCATGGACGTTCTGTATGATGCCGAGCCCAGGGATGGATGCACTTCGCACCTGATCCCTCGATGTCAGGCTAGTCATGGACCCCCATCCATTTGCCCACATTTGTCTAACAGATGGGTTCAGCAAACCTTTGCTGAAATATTTTCCTTCATCTTCTTTTTCCCCACCTGCCTCTGATCAGTCGGAAGCAGTGGAAAAGTCTCCTGGCAACACAGAAGCAGGCAATTCGGACACTTTATGTCGGAATAATCAACGGCAGACGTTGGACTAACTGGCCCGTACTTTCCTGCTTTCTGTCTCTTCAATCACGGTGTTGCCTCTGGGGTTTTCCAATCCTCTGGGACCTCTCCAGAAGCCAGGAAATGTTGGTGCACTACAAACAGCGCACCCACTCTCTCTGTGACCACTTCCTTTAAGACATTTTGATGCAGGTTCTGGAAACTCATCGACCTTTATCCTATTCAGTTGCCTTGTACATTCTTCTAGTGGCTATTTTCAGTACCTCTCTCCCTATAACCCTCCACAGAATTCTGTATAGAACTCTGGTTAGGCCGCATTTAGAGTATTGCGTGCAATTCTGGTCACCTCACTATTGGAAGGATGTCAAGGCCTTAGAGAAGGTGCAGAGGAGGTTTTCTCAGATGCCGCCTGGATTAGAGGGCATGTGCTATCAGGAGAGGCTGGACAAACTTGGGTTCTTTTCTCTGGGGCAGCGAAGGCTGAGGGGTGACCTGTTGGAGGTGTATAAAATGATGAGGGGCATACATAAGGTGGACAAGCAATATCTTTTTCCCATTATTGAGCAATCCAATACCAGAGGGCATGCATTTAAGGTGAGAGGGGGTAGGTTCAGAACGGACGTGAGGGGTAAGTTTTTTACTGAGAGAGTGGTGGATGCCTGGAATGCGTTGCCTGATAGGGTGGTGGAGGCAAATTCATTGGGGGCTTTTAAGGGGGGCTTGGATGGGCACATGAATGAGAGAAAACTGGAGGGATCTGGGCATTCTGTAGGTAGGAGGGATTAGCTATGTCGGCACAACATTGTGGGTCCAAGGGCCTGTTCTGTGCTGTAGTGTTCTATGTTCTATGTTCTATGTTCTATAATCCCTCAATTACTACTATTGCAATTTCTTTTGTGTTTTCTCCTGTGAAGACTGATTCAATATAATTATTTAGAATCTCTATCATTTCTTAATTTCATAGAGTCATAGAAAGATGCAGCACGGAAACAGGCCCTTCGGCCCACCGAGTCCGTGCTGGCCGTCGGCCACACTAAACCTACATTAGTCCCATTTATCCTCCCCAGATTCTACCCCTCACCCACACACCAGGGGTAATTCACAGCGGCCAATTAACCCAGCGCCCCGCATGCCTTTGGGACATGGGAGGAAACCAGAGCACCCGGGGGAAACCCACAGGGTCACAGGGAGAACGTGCAAACTCCACACACACACACACACACACACACACACACACACACACACACACACACACACACACACACACACACACACACACACACACACACACACACACACAGCGCTGGAGGTCAGGATTGAACCTGGGTCTCTGGAGCTGTGAGAGATTAATATCACCCATGATTTGTGTAGTACCTTTCCTGCAAGCCATCTTATTTCTAGATTTGTTCTATATCCTTCTTCTCACCTTAAAACTATGCCCTTTTGTGTTTGATGCCTCTACAGTGGGAGAAAGGTTTTGACTCTCGACTCTATCAATGCCTCTCATAACCTTATAGACTTCTATCAGGACTTTCCCCAACCTCCTTCGCTCCGGGGAAAACAATCCCAGCCTGTCCAATACAGCAGATCCAATTGTCCAGTCTTGAAAATATTCATTGACTGGACACCGACAGTCCCCTGGGTCTGAATTCCAAACATTTCCAACCTCTGCGTGATATTTTGTTCAACAGTCCCTTATCCTGAGTCGAGAATGTCTAGCTCTGGGCTGTCCTGCCTAAGGACACTTGGCAAACCCTCTCAGAGTCCTGAGTGAGATCTTTTCTTATTCTCCTAAACTCCAGCGATTATAAACCAAACTTGTCATGGATTAACGTAGAGTAAACTAGCTGAGGGTCGGTAGATCACTTGGCCACCGTAAATTGCCTGTAGGTAAGTGGTATAATCTGGGGGGAGTTATAAAGTCATAGAACAATACAGCACGGGAACAGGCCCTTTGGCCCAACTCATCCATTCTGACCATGGTACCCTCCAAGCTAGTCCCAGTTGTCCCCATTTGCCCCATATCCCTCTAAACCCTTCCTTGTAGCTGTCCAAATGTCCCTTAAGTGTTTTTATTCTACCTGCCTCAACCACTTCCTCTGGCAGCTCGTTCCATGTACAGACCACCCTCTGGGTGAAGAACTTGCTTCTCAGGTTCCTTTTAAATCTTTCCCCCCTCACCTTAAACCTATGCCTTCTAGTTTTTTGTTCCCCTTCCCTGGGAAAAAGACCGTGCATCCACCCTATCTCTAACCCTCATGATTTTATACACCTCTGTAAGGTCACTCTTCAGTCCCCTACATTGCAAGGAATAAAGTCCCAGCTTGCCTAACCTCTCCCAATAACTCAGGCCCTCAAGTGCTGGCAACATCCTCGTAAATCTCCTCTGCGCTCTTTCCAGTTGAATGAAATGTTTCCTATAACGGGGCAACCAAAACTGAACACAACACTCCAAGTACGGCCTGACCAACGTCCCGTATAACTGCAACATAATGTCCCATCTCCCGTGCTCAGTGCCCTGACTGATTGAGGCCAGCGTATCAAACGGCTTCTGCACCGCCCTGTCTGCCTGTGACGCCGCTTTCATGATGGGCGAACGAAATGGGATTCGCGTGGATGGGTGCTTGATGGTCAGCACACACTCAGTAGGCCAAAGGGCCTCTTTCTGTCCTGTCTGACTCTGTGAGGCAATAGGTGAGATTCCAACGGATTGGATTTGATTCCAGTGGCCATGGTTGAGATAAATCGATTAACAACAGAGGGGGATTAGATGACTTCCTGGAAGTCATTTGAGTACTTTATACTTCCATGTTTACAAGATGTTTCACTGAGGAGAACTGACATTAATTATCTCCTTCTACATTTTTAGAGCTATGCATTGCAAAACCGCTGATCATTAAGATAAATGATGAAGCTGACCACACCTGGGTAAACCCTGACTCTGAATTCCATCGAACCGAGTTAATTCTATGAAATGTGTGAAACTGAGTTTGCCATACGTAGCTGTGTCATCATACAACAACCACCTGATTAGTCACGTTACAGTCCTCTCCGCGATCTTTCCACATAACAGTGACTTTAACACCAAGTGGCTTTGCTTCTTCATATGTTGGTGAGTCCATTGAGTAAAAAAATAAATATACTTGAAACACTGAGGTGAGTTTTGACTTGTTTTAGAAAAAAGCTTTGCCACTTCGGTCATGTCAAATTAAAACAGAGAGCGTTTCAGCTCCCTGATCTGTCATGGACCACTATGAATTGCTAACGTATCACAAGACACTGCAGTTGCTGGAATCTGGAGCAACAGACAATCTGCTGGAGGAACTCGGCGGGTCGGGCAGCATCTGTGGGGTGGGGAGTCACGGAAATATCGATAACACTATGTAGGCCGACCAGTCCCTGATGCAGGGTTTCGACCCGAGACGTCGACAATTCCTTTCCTCCCACAGGTGCCGCTCGACCCCGCTGAGCTCCTCCAGCAGATCGTTTGTTGCTGATTTGTCACCGTTCCTTCGTCGGCGTTGGGTCTAAGTCCTGGAACTCCCAACCCCTCAACAGCACTGTGGGAGCACCTTCACCAGAAGGATGGTAAGAATCAACGAGGGAGTCTTTCCAAGGACAATGAGGAGGGGGTTGAACAATAAAATGAATGAAAATATAGTTATCAAGAAAATTGAGATTTTAATGTTGTGTTTCTTGTTTAATATCAAAGGGAATTGGCATTAATTGCTGGTAGGATGTTGTTTGCTCTTTGCTTTTGCAAGCATCGCATCAAATCAAAGCTCGATGAGGATTGGCTACAACCTCATTGGCAATCAGGGACAGTTCAGCCCCTTCCCATATGCAGACAGAGCAAGGAAGAGTGGCTGAAAAAGTAGTGACTCCCATTAGCACCAAGGGAAAGGTAAGCACGGCAGATCAGGGCCCAGCTGGAGTCCAAGGTGACTGTCAGCTCCTTGGTCTGCGGCTGCGGTTATGTAGAGAAACGGAAGCAGTACTGCTGGCTCACGGCGCCAGCAACCCGGGTTCGATGCTGACCCCCGGAGTTTGCATGTTCTCCCCGTGACCGTGTGGGTTCCCCCCCCCCCGGTGCTCCAGTTTCCCCCCAACATCCCAGAGACGTGCGGGTTGGAGATTGAATAGTTACTGTCAATTTGGCCCTAGTGCAGAGAGCTGAAAATGAAAAAACAAAACTGCAGATGCTGGAAATCTGAAATAAAAACAGAGAATATTGAAAACACCCAGCAGGTCAGGCAGCATCTGTGGGAGAGAGATCAGAATTAACATTTCAGGTCAAAGATCTTTCATCAGACCTGGTAAAGAGAAAACAAGTTAGTTTTAAGTTGCAGAGAGGTGGGGAAGGATAAACAAGGCAGAGAAAATATCTGTGGTAGGGTGAGGACAAGGTTGCTGTGGGGATAAGTAGTAGAATTCATCCAGTCGATGGGTTAATTGGGGTAGTAGAAAGTTGATGTCATGTGAGAGAATAGTTGTGGCGAGGGGTGATTGATGAGATTACTCTGAGAGCTAGCATTGACTCATTGGGCTGAATGGCCTCCTATGTTATAAGAAAAACATGAGGATCACCATCAGTCACTATTGCATGGTCGAAACAAACTAGAAACTGTTTAAAGCACACTGTTGATGGATAGATTGTACAGAGAGGCTGATCAATGTGAAACCCAATTCATCGACAGTTATGTTCCTTTGTTGGAAACTTTCATAAGAACAAAAGCACAAAGCATTTTTCCACCAATTATTCAATACCACGAAGACCAGCGTTGCTCCCAGCACAGTCACCGAGATATTGTGCCTAAATTTTCCCCAAACTTATTTTAAAGCAAAAATAGTTTTAAAACACACCCTAGTGCAGGAGAAAATACATGCAATATGGAGAGTCATAGATTAATACAGCACAGAAACAGGCCCTTCGGCCCAACTGGTCCATGCCGACCAAGGTGCTAGCCCCATGTAGTCCCAATTGCACGCATTTGGCCCGTATCCCTCTAAACCCCACCCCCGTCCTCCCATCCATGTACCTGTCCAAATGTCTCTTAAGTGTTGTAATTGTACCCGCTTCTACCACTTCCTCTGGCAGCTCGTTCCACACACCCACTCCCCTCTGTGTGAAGAACTTGCCCCTCAGGTCCCCTTTAAATCTTTCACCTCTCACCTTAAACCTATGGCCTTAAGTTTTTATAGTCCCCTTTCCCTGGGAAAAAGACCATGTATGTTCACCCTATCTCTACCCCTCATGATTATATCCACCTCTGTAAGGTCACCCATCAATCTCCAAGGAATAAAGTCCTAGCTTGTCCATCTTCTCCCGATAACTCAGCCCCTCGAGTCCCCGGCCGCATCCTCGTAAATTTTCTCCGCAGTCTTTCCACTTTGATGACATCTTTCCAGCAACAGGGCGACCTAAATTGTACGCAACGCTGAAAGAGTCCTCCCAAGACAGGTCAACAGGCCAGTGAGTCCAGAATTATTGACGGACAAGTTTCAGTGTGTTAACTTATTTGTTATTTCTTTGGATTAGCAATCGATAGGATTGTTCACTATAGGGAGGATGTGGAAGCGTTGGAAAGGGTGCAGAGGAGATTTACCAGGATGCTGCCTGGTTTAGAGAGGATGATTTATGAGGAGAGACTAAGGGAGCTGGGGCTTTACTCTTTGGAGAGGAGGAGGATGAGAGGAGACATGATAGAGGTGTACAAAATATTAAGAGGAATAGATAGAGTGGACAGCCAGCGCCTCTTTCCCAGGGCACCAATGCTCAACACAAGAGGGCACGGCTTTAAAGTAATGGGTGGGAAGTTCAAGGGAGATATCAGAGGGAGGTTTTTTACCCAGAGAGTGGTTGGGGCATGGAATGTGCTGCCTGGGGTGGTGGTGGAGGCAGGTACATTGGTCAAATTCAAGAGATTACTAGATAAGCATATGGAGGAATTTAAAATAGAGGGATATGTGGGGGGAAGGGGTTCGATAGTCTCAGGCGAGGTTTAAAGGTTGGCACAACATTGTGGGCTGAAGGGCCTGTATTGTGCGGTGCTGTTCCATGGTTCTATGATAGGCCTGAACCTGCAGTCTGAAAGCATGAGTTCAAATCCCACCATGGCAGCTCGAGGGGTGAGAAAGCAAAACAGAACGGTTAAAGCTGGTGAGTCTGAACTGACTTGGAAACACCTCCAGTTCACTGGTCCATTGGGGAGCAAGACCTCTGCCTTCCTATTCCAGTGACTCCACTGTATTCTGACTGAATCGAACCAGCCGTCTGAACTGTTTGAGTGAGCCACTCTCCTTGGGGCAACGTGATGAGTGTTCAGTACTGGGCCTGCCTCCAACCCTATAAACAGTGCCTGTACAAGAATGTTGCCTGAGTGAGAAGTACTGTAAACTTTTGCAATCTCCATTGTCAAAGTGGGAATCAGTATCACTGCACACTGAACCTTGTTGTGTTGGTCTGGTTGAGTTCAATGTCAACACTGCTGTTTTGTTTTGTAGATGCTGAATCTTGGAATTGTTTAGTTAAGGTTAACAATTGACTCCTAGGACTGTCGAGAACTAGCTGCCTGTATTTTCCATTTTTCCAGCCAATGTTTCTATCTCCCAGTGACAGCACATGTGTTATCTGACATGGGACCTCATTTGGGCTAATGGCACCAGAAAGGATTTACTCCACACCAACCCCCTTCCAGTTTCAGCTGACATTCATTGAACAGTCTCAGCTTTCTGATATAACTTTCACATTTTTCATCTCTTCTCACTGCGTTGCTGAGATACGATGGCTCCGTGTGCACATGTCCTCGTCAATGGGGCAAGGTACCTCCAGAGAGCCTCGGGAAGGACAAGTCAAGTTGAGTTTGTTGTCATGTGCACAAGTGCGGTGAGGCACAGGTACAATGAAAAACTTGCTTGCAGCAACATCACAGGCAGGTAGGTACAGACAACACACAGAACATAAATTATACAAGTCACTGAAGAGAGGGGGAGGAAAAGTCTATGAAAACAAGACCTCAGTGCAAGCAACAAAGACACACTCAGAGGCAAGTCCATGGTAGTGCAAGAGGTGGTCCGTAGTGTTCCGTTGCTGAGGTAGGGTCAGGATTGTGCAGGTCAGTTCAAGAACCTGATGGTTGTCAGAAAGTAAATGTTCCTGAACCTGGGGGTGTGGGACTTCTGTACCTCCTGCCTGATGGTAGCTGCAAGAAGAGGGCATGGCCCGGATGGTGGGGATCCTCAATGATAGATGCCACCTTCTTGAGGCGGTGCCTCCTGTGGATGCTCTCAGTGGTGGGGAGGGCTGTGCCTGTGATGGACCGGGCTGTGTCCACTATTCTCTGCAGCCTCTTGCGTTCCTGTGCCTTGGAATTGCCGTACCAGGCCGTGATGCAACCAGTCAGGATACTTTGAACGGTGCATCTGTGGAAGTCTGTTAGAGTGTTTGGTGACATACCGAACCTCCTTCAGAAGTAGAGGCGCCAGCACGTCTTCTTCGTGATTGCATCCACGTTCAGCTGGCTGGAGAGTCAGAACTGGAGGTCACTCTTCAGGACCAAGGGGCAGCCACAGTTGGGAACTCATTTGGGATATGGGAACATCGGATGGCCATGAATCTTTGGAACTCCACTCAGGAGGGGTGTGGCTGCTCCAGATCGATATCGGTAATTTATTTTGGGACTGTTGGATTCGACTGTTTTAACTAGTTTTTTAACATGTATAGTGTTTAATACACCTCAAGTGGCTGCACGAGGAATGGCCGCTTCCTAGCTTATTGGTTCATCCATCAGGTGAATATGTGTGTTCTCACTGGTCGGTTTTGCCACAGGTATCTAATAGGTTTGCTGATTGGACTATTGTTAGCTAAGGAGTACCTCTTATCTCAGGTATAAAATGTGTCATTTCTTGTTAATCACTCTCTTGAGCTCTCTTCCCTCCCCGGCCCTAGGTCATCTTTAGTTCCTTTTGTCTCGGCTCATCTCCCAGTAGTAAACCTAGTGCAATGTGCTCTGTGACTGTTTCTTTGTTTTAAACCTTTCCAATGAAACTTTGTGAAGCACCAAGTTGTTTCCAACCCATTCTTGGACTCCTGAAAGAACCTACGGATTTGAAAATAACCGGATCCAACAGGACTGATGGGAAGTGTTGGGATTTGGGAATTGGGAGGAGCAGACGAGGATGCTCAAGTTTTATTCTGGCTCCTATTTTATGCCCTTATGTAAAACAATCAACCTTACGAATTAAGGGGAAATCTCTCTTCTGCCTGCATCATTCCCTGCACAATGGAAGATGGTTGTGCTGGTTGGAGGTCAATCATCGCAGTCCCAGGGCAGCAGGACTGTGTCCTAATTTCATCAGATGGTCAGAGGTTGGGAGGTCTACTGATGGTTGCACCACCAAGTGTTACTCACAACTCCTCAGCAAATGAAGCAGCAAGACCTGGACAACTTTCAGGCATGGGCTGATAAGTGGCAACTAACATTTATGTCACAAGGGTGTCAAGCAATAACCATCTCCAACAAAAGAGACAGTTCGATCACCACCCTTCATGTTCAACAGCACTGGCATCACCAGTGGCGCAGCGGGTAGGGCCGCTGCCTCACAGTGCTGTAGACTCAGGTTCAATCCCGACCTCTGGCGCTGTCTGTGTGTGGCATTTGCATGTTCTCCCCTCAGCCTCCAACACTCCAGAGAAAACAACACAAGTTTGTCCAACCTCTCCTTATAGCTCATACCCTCTAATCCAGGCAGCATCCTGGTGAACCTCTTCAGCACCCTCTCCAAAGCCTCCACAACCTTCCTGTAATGGGGTGACCAGAACTGCACACAATACTCCAAGTGCGGCCTAACTAAAGTTTTATACAACTGCAACTTGTCTTCCTGACCCTTATAAGATAAGATAAGATTTCTTTATTAGTCACATGTACATTGAAACACACAGTGAAATGCATCTTTCTGCATAGTGTTCTGGGGGCAGCCCGCAAGTGTCACCACGCTTCCAGGCGATGAAGGCAAGCATGTCATATGCAAGCATGTAAAACTTCGATAATCCAGCACCCAACGACTTGGAAATCATCGTTGGCCCAGCAGGTGAATTGAGGGTCCTGAGTGCAAATGGGGTGTGGAGCCGGAGCCAGGGTTGCAGTCCGAAACACTGGGTCTCAGGAACGTGGGTGGGTTTGCTGCTGTAGCCAGGATCTGGTGTTTATCAGAGTCAAAGTGGAGTTTATTGTCATCTGCACAAATCCATGTGTATACAGGTGCAATGAAAAACTTACCTGCAGCAGCATCACAGGCACAGAGCATCAGGTGCACAACAGAACAACATAAATTAAACATAAGTTATGCATATTATACATTTCCTGCTCCCTTTAAACTCACCTGCTTTAGCACGCTTGATGAACATCCTCAGCGTCCATTCCACCCACCACCAGCTCACCGTGGCCGCCGCGTGCACCATCTACTAAACGCTCCTTGCCAAGGCTTCTCCGACAGCACCTACTGAAAATCGTCACCTTCACCACCACCTGCAGGTTCCTCTCTAAGCTGCACCTGGCCCGGACTTGGGCAAATGTCGCCGTTCCTTCACCAGCACCAGCTCCAACTCCTGACCTTCTCCGTCCACAATAAAATGGTTGTGCTTGACCAGAAGGGGCTGCAGTAATTCAGGATGCAGTGGGACATAGAAGGTAGAACAGCACAGGAACAGGCCCTTCAGCCCACAATGACTGCTCCAAAGATGATGCAAAATTAAACTAATCCCTTCTGCCTGCACATGATCCATATCCCTCCATATAGAGACAGGCATGGTAGTGTCGTGGTTAGCGTAACGCTATTACAGCGCCAGCGACCCGGGTTCAATTCTGGCCGCTGTCTGTAAGGAGTTTATATGTTCTCCCCGTGTGTCTGCGTGGGTTTCCTCCGGGTGCTCAGGTTTCCTCCCACATTCCAAAAGACTTACCGGTTAGGAAGTTGTGGGCATGCTAGGTTGGCTCCAGAAAGGTGGCAACACTTGCGGGCTGCCCCCAGAACACTCTACGCAGAAGATGCATTTCACTGTGTGTTTCGATGAACATGTGACTGATAAAGATATCTTATCTTATCTTAACCATTCCCTGCAATGTGCCTACCTCTATTGTACCTGCCTGCACCACCATCCCTGGCAGCACATTCCAGGCACCCACCACTCTCTGTGTAAAAAGACCTGACCCGCACAAATTTAAACTTTCCCCCTCTCACCTTAAAGCTATGCCCTCCAGTATTTGACATTTCTACCCTGGGAAAAAAGATTCTGACTGTCTACTCTATCTATGCCTCCCATAATTTTACAAACTTCTATCAGGTCTCCCCTCAGCCTCTGGTGCTCCAGAGGAAAAACCTAAGTTTGTCCAACCTCTCCTTATATCACATGCCCTCTAATCCAGGCAGCATCCCGGTGAACCTCTTCTGCACCCTCTCCAAAGCCTCTACATCCTTCCTGTAATGGGGCAACCAGAAATGAATGCAATACTCCAAGTGCGTGCTAACTAAAGTTTTATACAGCTGCAACATGTCTTCCTGACCCTGATACTCTGTGCTCCTAGCGATGAAGGCAAGCATGTCGTATGTAAGCATGTAAAACTGCGATAATCCAGCACCCAATGACTTGGAAATCATCATTGGCCCAGCAGGTGAATTGGGGGTCCTGAGTGCCAATGGGGTGTGGAGCCAGACCCAGGGTTGGAGTCCAAAACACTGGGGCTCAGGAACGTGGGTGGGTTTGCTGCTGTAGCCAGGATCTGGTGCTTGTCAGAGTCAAAGTGGAGCTTATTGTCATCTGCACAAGTCCAGGTGTGCACGGGTGCAATGAAAAACTTACTTGCAGCAGCATCACGGGCACAGAGCATCAGAGACACAACAGAAAACCATAAATTAAACATAAATTATACATGTCGTATATTTCCTGCTCCCTATAAACTCACCGAGATCACTGGAAAATGTATTATTCTGCAATGTAACAAGTGAAGAAAGTGAAGTGTAAGTTGTAGACACAAGAGACGGCAGACACTGGAATCTGGAGCAACACACAATCTGCTGGAGGAACTCAGTGGGTCGAGCAGCATCTGTGGGGGGGGGGGGGGGAGGAATTGTCGACGTTTCAGGTCGAGATCCTGCATCAGGACATTAGAATGTTTTGAGGTATCAATAGAAGTGACATCCGATGGTCCAGAATATCTGCCGGTCCAGCACCCCCACCAAAGTGCTGGATTATCAGAGTTTTCCTGTAGCAGCTCTCCATCACCTTTCTGCGATGCTAAAGGCCACGTCCCAGTCTGTGTCATATTTAATGTTGCGATGGGCTTACGGCCATCGCTAACCCCACCCCTTTCCGCCCCAGTCACATTGCCCCCGCCTCAGCTCACCCCTGCCTTGTATGCCTGTTCTCCCTGTGACCGTGTGGGTTGCCCCCCTGGTGCTCCGGTTTCCTCCCACATCCCAGAGACGTGCGGGTCGGTGGGTTAATTGGCCGCTGTAAGTTGCCCCCGGTGTGTGGGTGAGGGGTAGAATCTGGGGAGAGTTTGTGGGAATGTGGGAACAGTAGGTCACAGGGAAGTAAGTGGGGAAAAGGGGACTGATGGAATTGCTCGAGAACCATCAGGGACTCAGTGGGCTGAATGGCCTCCTGGTTCAGTAGGAGTGTGAATTGCGACCTTGCACGGTACAGTTCTGGTCACCTCATTATAGCGTTGGAAAGGGTGCAGAGGAGATTTACCAGGATGCTGCCTGGTTTAGAGAGGATGCATTATGAGGAGAGACTAAGGGAGCTGGGGCTTTACTGTTTGGAGAGGAGGAGGATGAGAGGAGACATGATAGAGGTGTACAAAATATTAAGAGGAATAGATAGAGTGGACAGCCAGCGCCTCCTTCCCAGGGCACCAATGCTCAATACAAGAGGGCATGGCTTTAAAGTAATGGGTAGGAAGTTCAAGGGAGATATCAGAGGAAGGTTTTTCACCCAGAGAGTGGTTGGTGCATGGAATGCGCTGCCTGGGTCAGTGGTGGAGGCAGGTACATTGGTCATATTCAAGAGATTACTAGATAAACATATGGAGGAATTTAAAATAGAGGGATATGTGGGAGGAAGGGGTTAGATAGGATTAGGTGAGGTTTAAAGGTTGGCACAACATTGTGGGCCGAAGGGCCTGTATTGTGCTGTACTGTTCTATGTACATTGCAGACAATGCACACACTGTGTATTCACAAAGATCGTCAGATCCTGTCAGTCTCTGGAGGCCGGACACACTGATGGACGTGTCTCTGTCACCTTTCCCAGTGCAGACATAAGCTCACTGTCTCACTCTGGGGGAAGTTACACTACGTGATGGCTGTTGTAAACCCTACATTGCAACAGCAGCGACACCAGAACAAAAAAAACACTTCATTGGCTTGGGGTCAATTTCCAGAAAGCAGATTCCCGCAAACGCTTGGCAGATGCAAATTTTATTGAAAATAAAAAATGGAAAGGGTTGAACCCAATCCGTTCACAAGTTCAAGGTTAAGTGATGTTAATAGTTATCGAACAGCTTACTGTGGTACCAAGCAATGTTTACCTGGCAGGAATTTGGGCCGTTTATCCCCATTTCCAGCAAACAGTCTTTCTTAAAATACTGTGGTTGTGACATCAGTTTATACAGAAAACATTTCCCTCTTCAAAATCTGCAAGGAATTGAGCATTAAAAAAAGTTGCTTGGTATTGGTATTGGTATTGGTTTATTATTGTCACTTGTACCAAGGTACAGTGAAAAACTTGTCTTACAAACCGATCGTACAGGTCAATTCATTACACAGTGCAGATACATTGGGTTAGTACAGAGTGCATTGATGCAGTACAGGTAAAAACAATAACAGTACTTAAAAAAGTCATTAACACCCTTGCAATTTTGTTTTATTTATTTACAGAATGTGGGGTCACTGGCAAGGGCAGCATTTATTGTTCATCCCTCATTGTCCCTGAGAAGGTGGAGGGGTGATCCTCCTTTCTACCCAGTCCAATCCATCCGGTCAAGGCGGTCTCACATTGCTGTTGGATAGATAATTCTGGGATTTAAACCCGGATAGATAAATTCAGGATTTAAACCCGGATAGATAAGTCCAGGATTTAAACCTGGATAGATAATTCCGGGATTTCAACCCAGTGACAATGAGGGAATGGTGACAGACTTCCAAGTCAGAATGGTTTGCAGAGGTGGAGGGGAAGATGCTGGCTGGCCCTCCCATTAAGGCTGTTGCTTCAGAAACTCTAACCATTCATGACCTCCCAAACAGTATTTAACCAATAAAGTAATCTTCGAAAGTGTCATCAAACTCTTAATCAGCAAGTGTTCTTTATAATGGAACAAACGATGAAGATGTTTTTATTCTCTGACTCCGTAACTGAAAGCTTTGTGAATATGGTAAAACCCTGGAGCAGTAGGACCCTGCAGGCAATCTCTGAGGTCGGCCTGTGCTGTCATGGCCCCCTAGTGAATGAGTGGAAGTGGTGATCTCATGATGAAATCGGTCTATTCAGTGGCTCCTGCTTCATAAAACAAGATCTCTTTATCGGTCACATGTACATCGAAACACACAGTGAGATGCATCTTTTCCGTGGAGTGTTCTGGGGGCAGCCCACAAGTGTCGCCACGCTTCCGGCGCCAATATAACACGCCCACAACTTCCTAACCCCTAAGTCTTTGGAATGTGGGAGGAAACCGGAGCACCCGGAGGGGACCCACACAGACACGGGGAGAACGTACAAACTCCTTACAGACAGTGGACAGAATTGAACCCGGGTGCTGGCGCTGTAATAGGGTTACACTAACAACTACGCCACGCTTCCAGCACCAACATAGCATGCCCACAACTTCCTAACGTGTACGTCTTTGGAATGTGGGAGGAAACCGGAGCACCCGGAGGAAACCCACACAGACACGCGGGGAGAACGTACAAACTCCTTACAGACAGCGGCGGGAATCGAACCCCGATCGCTGGCGCTGTAATAGCGTTACGCTAACCGCTAACCGCTACACTACCGTGCCTGCTTGAAGCTCAGTCCACTGAAGGATGTCATGGTGACAATTGTCAACCAGGATTGGTAGTGAGAGCCTTTGGGGAATTTTTCTCTGGGACTGTGGTTCACTGAGACCAAACACAATTCATCCATTTTCTCCTCAACTTGGTTGTGTCAAGTAGTGTAGCGGGAGCCATCATTTAACTGCCACTCCCCAGTTGCCCCTGAGAAGGTGGTGGTGAGCTGCCTTCTTGAACGGCTGCAGGTATGGGTACACCCACAGTGCTGTTAGGGAGGGAGTTCCAGGACTTTGACCCAGCAACGGTGAAGGAACGGCGATATATTTACGAGTCAGGATGGGGTGTGGCTCGGAGGGCAACTTCTGGACGGTGGTGTTCCCCGTGCTTCTACAGCCCTTGTCCTTCTCGCTGGTAGAGGTGGTGGGTTTGGAAGGTGCTGTCTGAGGAGGGAGTTGGGTTTAGAAGCGACGCAAGTGGAAACCCTTCCTCTGGGGACAGGGACACCTGATCAAACCCCTTTGTGAACTCAACAACCCCAATCAGGCACAGTAGTGTAGCGGTTAGCATAATGCTTTACAGTGCCAGTGACACGGATTCAATTCCGGCCGCTGCCTGTAAGGAGTTTGTACGTTCTCCCCGTGTCTGCGTGGGTTTCCTCCAGGTGCTCTGGTTTCCTCCCACATTCCAAAGACATAGGGGTTAGGAAGTTGTGGGCGTGCTATGTTGGCGCCGGAAGTGTGGCGACACTTGTGGGCTGCCCCCAGAACACTACGCAGAAGATGTATTTCACTGTGCGTTTCGATGTACATGTGACTAATAAAGATATCTTATCTTATCTCAGATATCCCCTCTGCAGAGTAATGTGTTGGGGCGCCTCAGCCCCACAGACCCGGGTTCGATCCTGACCTCCAGAACTGTGTGTGAGTGTGTGTGTGAGTGTGTGTGTGTGTGTGTGTGTGTGTGTGTGTGTGTGTGTGTGTGTGTGTGTGTTGTGTGTGTGTGTACGGGGTTTGCACGTTCTCCCTGTGACCACGTGGGTCTCCCTCGAATGCTCCGATTGCCTCCCACATCATGAAGACGTGTGGGTCGGTGGGTTAATTGCAATTTGCCCCTGGAGTGTGGGCGAGGGGTAGAATCTGGGGGGGGGGAGGTGGATGGGAAGGTGGGGAGAATGAAATGCACAAGGGTAGGATCAGTGTAAAAATGGGGACTCTGAGGTCGGTGCAGACGGTGTTCCGAAGGATCTCGTTCCGTGATGCATCGTTCCGGGAACTTGTGACTCGGAGGACCCCAGGTCCCCTCAATCGTTTCTGGTGGGTGTGACCTCCTGGTTCAAGTGCAGTTCGGGTAATTGTGTCTACACACTCCCCAAAGCCCCTGTGCTGTTGTTATGGAGAAGGCAATGGTGTGGGGGGTGCCAGGTTATTTATTTACGGGCTGCTGCCATTCACCGGCTGTTCCTCACTGCCCCGGAGATGGAGACGGTGAGCTGCTTCTGACACCACTGACGTTCAGATGGTGAAGGTTCTCTCCCAATGCTTTGGGGGAAGGGTCTTCGTGGGTCCGGCCCAGCAATGATGAAGGAATGCAGAAACCTTCCCGTCAGGATGCTGTTTGGAGGGGGATCCTGCAGGTGGTGGTGGGGGGCATCTGCAGGTGGTGGTGCTGGGGGGAACCTGCAGGCGGTGGCGTTGGGGGGAACCTGCAGGCGGTGGTGTTGGGGGTGGGGGGAAGCCTGCAGGCAGTGGTGTTGGGGACGGGGGAACTTGGAGGTGGTGGTGTTGGGGGGAACCTGCAGGCGGTGGTGTTGGGGGGAATCTGCAGGCGGTGGTGTTGGGGGGAACCTGCAGGCGGTGGTGTTGGGGGGAACCTGCAGGTGGTGGTGTTGGGGGGAACCTGCAGGTGGTGGTGTTAGGGGAACCTGCAGGCGGTGGTGTTGGGGAAATATGCAGGCGGTGGTGTTGGGGGGAACCTGCAGGCGGTGGTGTTGGGGGAACCTGCAGGTGGTGGTGTTGGGGGAACCTGCAGGTGGTGGTGTTGGGGAAATATGCAGGCAGTGGTGTTGGGGGGAACCTGCAGGCGGTGGTGTTGGGTGGAACCTGCAGGTGGTGGTGTTAGGGGAACCTGCAGGTGGTGGTGCTGGGGGGAACCTGCAGGTGGTGGTGTTGGGTGGAACCTGCAGGTGGTGGTGTTAGGGGAACCTGCAGGTGGTGGTGTTGGGGGAACCTGCAGGTGGTGGTGCTCACCTTCACCTGCTGCCCTCGTCCTTCTCGGTGGTGGAGGTGGCGGGTGTGGGAGGGGCTCTGCCTGGGCGAGTCACCTCACTGCGTCTTGTAGATGGTGCCCACTGCAGCCACCGTGCGTTGCCGGTGGAGGGAGGGAGGGAGCGCTTCGGGTGCTGATGACTGAGTGGGCCATTTCCTCTTGGTGTTAAGCTTCTTGAGACTCCCTGGAGCTGCGACTCATCCAGGCAAGTGGAGAGTTTTCTATCAGACTCGTGACCTGTGCCTTGCAGATGGTGGGAAGGCCCTGGGGTGTCAGGAGGTGAGTCACACGCTGTAGGGAACCCAGTCTCGGATCTGATTTCAACTGTTATTTCAACACCCCTGACCCGCACGTCTCTCCCTGTGGAGATGAACACCAATGATTGACTTGGGTCCTTCTGTGTTCCCGAACTTGTGCTTCACACAGAGGAGCGGTAGGTGCCTGGAACGGGTTCCAGGGGAGGTGGTGGCGGCAGGTACAATGGTGATGTTTAAGAGGCTGTTAGATAGACACATGAATACGCAGAGAATCGAGAGGTATGGATCATGTGCAGGCAGAAGGGATGAGTTTAATTTGGCCTCATGTACGGCACAGACACTGTGGGCCAAAGGTCCTCTCCCTGTTCGACGTTCTATGTTCTACTGTTACCGTTCACAATGATACCTGTATCCCTTTGCTCCTTTGCTTCGCAATGACATATTTACCAAGTCTCCGATTTTTCCCACCAAGTTCTTGGCCCTAAAGTCCCAGACAGACTACACATTAGGCAGAAGATGGGAGAAAGTATGAAACACCACGTCTGCTGAAACATCCTCCATCAATAAGTAACCTGAAGTCAATATTGGTGAGTGACTTTCTATAAAAGGCAGTGGGGGAGAGTCCGGGAGAGCAGTTGGGTTGCTGTGATAAGCTCCTTTCCCTAGTTCTGCTGCCCACAGACAGTGGGGTGCTCCCTCCGACCATGGGGAGGCTGGCTGTCCTGTTTTGGCTCTGTGTGGTCATCCCAGGCACTGAACAAACCAAATCGTAAGTCTACTGCTTTCCACCTGCCTCTGATGGGACCATGTGGTGTGAAGCTGGTTTGACAAATAGTCCCAATGGACAGCTTGCTGAGTGATAACAGTGTGTGTGAGTGTGAATGTGTGTGTGTTTGAGTGTGAGTGTCTGTGACTGTGTGTGTTTCAATGTGAATGTGTGTTTGAGTGTGAATGTGTCTGTGTTTGATCGCGAATGTGTGTTTGATGTGTGTGCCTGTGTGAATGTCTGTAAATGTGTGTGTTTGAGTGTGAGTGTGTGCCCGAGTGTTAATGTGTGTGTGAGTGTGACTGTGTGTATTTGAATCTAAATGTGTGTGTGTATGTGTGTGTGCTTGTGTACACACACACACATTTCACAGCAGAGTTCTGTGTCACAGTTTATTTCAATGCTGCTTCCTGCCCCCCAGCTATTTAATCACTGCTCCCAACATTATCCACGTTGGGGTGAAGGAGAGTGTCACCGTACAGCTGGATGGAGTTGATCACATCATCAATATCAAGGTCTATCTGCTCGATGTAATATCGGGGAAAAAAATTTCAGAGGACGTGGAATTTTCTCTGTCAGTGGAGAATAATTACCAGCAGATTAAAGACATTGTTGTAAGTACTGGACCATCACAGTGGCTGAAGACTTTTGAAGGGCAAATGGTCTGCCTTTAGTTATTGTCGAGTAACCTTTTATTAAGTTTGTCCTTATGAAAGTGTTTCTCTGGAGATGACAAGTGAATGAAATTAGACACCATGTTGTAAATCTCACTGACCTAGTGGGTATCTGTGGTGAAAACCTTCGGCTGAAGGGCTTCTGAATCAAAGGTAATGTGTCTCCTGTCAGGTTATGTGAAACAGCTTGGGAACATGTGATCACTGAAGGAAGTTAGCAACAATGTCTGTAGACATAGCAATGGAAAACCATATTCCAAGTGGCCACATCGACCATATTATTCTCTCCATCCTTACCACCAAGTACGTAGAACGTAGAACAGAACTTCACAAGAACAGGCCCTTCAGCCCATAATGTTGAGCAAAACTAATTAAACTAATAATTAAATGTCGAACGAAACAAATCTCCTCTGCCTACACAATGTCCATACCCCTCCATTCTCTGCACATCCATGTGTCTATCTAAGAGCCTCTTAAATGCCTCTATCGTATCCACCACCACCCCAGGCAGCACATTCCAGGCACCCACCACTCTGTGTAAAAAAACTTGCCACACACATCTCCTTTGAACTCTCGCTTTAAATGCATGCCCTCTAGTATTAGACATTCCGACCCTGGGAAAAAGATACCGGCTGTCTACTCTGTCTATGCCTCTCATAATTTTATAAACTTCTGTCAGGTCTCCCCTCAGCCTCTGACACTCCAGAAAAAACAACACAAGTTTGTCCAACCTCTCCTTATAGCACATGCCCTCTAATCCAGGCAGCATCCTGGTAAACTTCTTCTGCACCCTCTCCAAAGCCTCCACATCCTTCCTGTAATGGGGCGACCAGAACTGAATGCAATACTCCAGATGCGGCCTAACTGGAGTCTTATAAAGCTGCAACATAACTTCCCGACTTCCCGAAAAGCATTTTAAACTCACTGGGTTCTGCTTCGGGTGCTCATTTAAACTTACCCAGTTCACTGGAAAATGTAATACACTATAAAATTTTGTAAAGATGAATTGAATATGTGTCAGGCAGAACCTATGGAGAGAAATAAACAGTCAATGTTTTGGGACCTGAAACGTCAACTGTTTATTTCCCTCCACAGATGCTGCCTGACCTGCAGAGCTCCTCCAGCACTTTGTGTGTGTGTTGCTCCAGATTCCAGCATGTGCAGAATCTCTTGTGTCTCAATTAAAAGTGTGTGTCTGGAACAGCATCCAATAATCTGGAAAATTTGCCGGTCCACCACCAACAAAATCTCCGGTGTGCCAGATTATTGGAGTTTATATCTTTTTGTAAATAGAAAATATAAAATATGTAAATTAAAAATAGGAGATTTAGCAATCAAGATTTGACCCCCCCACCCACACATACTTGTGAAGTTGATCAAAGCTTGAGAAAAGAAATAGGGTTAACGTCTGCAAGGAGAGGCAGCGGATGAAAAGCTGGCAAATGAGGTTCAATGTGGGAAGTGTGAGGTCATACACAAGAGGAATCAAAATGTGGATTGGTATCTAAATGGAGAGAGACCGCAAGTGAATGGTTCAGGGGATCGAGGAGATCCAGTGCATGAATCACAAAATGTTAGCAGGCAGGTTCAACGAGCACTTAAATGTCAGTTGGATGGGTACATGGATAGTTTAAGTTTAGAGGGATCTGGGCCAAACACAGGCAAATGGGGCTAGCTTAGATGGGAATCTTGGTCGGCATGGACTTGTTGGGCTGAAGGGCCCAGCTCCATGTCGTGTGACTCGATGACTGGAAACAGTTGAGAAGGCAAAAACACGTTGGCCTTTTATAGCGAAGGGCTTGGAGTTTAAGAACAGGGAGGTGCTGTTACAGTTGTACAGGGTGCTGATGAGGCCGCGCCCTGAGTACGGTGCACAGGTTTGGTCCCCTTACATGAAAAAGGACACAGTTGTGTTGGAGGCAGTGAAATGGAGATTCAACGGGTCAGTGCCTGGGATGAGAGGTTGTCCGACCAAGAGGTGATGGACAGTTTGGGTCTCTATTCCATGACGTTCAGAAGAATGAGAGGTGACCTTGTTCAAACATACAAGATCCTAAGGGGGAACGACGGGGTAGATGTTGGGATATTTCTGCCAGTGGGAGTCACGAATGAGGGGACATTGTTACAGGATTAGGGGGCAGTTATTGAAAACCGAGGAGGGTCATAATTCCTTCTCTCCGAGGGTGGTGAACCTTAGGAATTCTTTGCCCGCGAAGGAGGTGGAGGGCAGATCATTGGGTGTATTTACGGTGGAGACAGATAAATATTTGAAAGATGGAGGAACTGGGGGTGATGGGGAACTGACACAGAGGAGGGGTTGAGACCTGGGGAAGATCAGCCATGGTCCTACTGAATAGCAGGGCAGGCTTGAGGGGCCGAGTGGCCTACTCCTGCTGTTTTCTCGCGAGAGGTTGCAGGAGAGAGGATTCCGGAGGGGAAAGGTGGAGGGATCTTTGTGAACCAACCAGCACTGCTGATCGCCATGGTTACAATCCCACAGGCTCTCCCGCATCTCACCAAACAGCTGAACATTTGGCTCCGTAAGGATAAGTACATCTCGCTGGTGGCCGAGTGTCCGGAGCTCTTCGCGACCAGGAGAATGATTCCTGTCCTCCTCGGTACAAGAAAGGGTTATATATTCATTCAGACCGACAAGCCGATATACACCCCTGACGAGGACGGTGAGTGGCGCAGCAATGCATGCCTTGCTTTGTGGTGACATAATATTGGGGCAGCAGAGTGGCGAGGTGGGTAGAGCCGCTGCCTCGTGGCTCCGGGGACCCGGGTTCGACCCCTACCTCCGGCTCTTGTCTGTGTGTGTGTGGAGTTCGCACATTCTCCCTGCGACGTGTGAGCTTTCCCTGGCTGGTCCCGTTTCCTCCCGCATCCCAGAGAACACACGGGACGGGGGGGGGTTAAGTTGGCCGCTGTAAATTGCCCCCAGTGTGTGGGTGGGTGGTAGAATCTGGGAGAGTCGACTGGCATGAGTGCAAAGGGGCAGCTGATGGTCATCACGGACGCAGTGGGCCGAAGGGCCTGTCTCCGTGCTGTCTCTGTCTGTGAGCAGCAGTAAGCGAGGGCTTCAGGCTGAGGAGGGAGCCCAGGTTGATGTCAGTCCGTCCAGTGTTTGCAGCGGTTGGGTGTGAGGAAGGACTGAAGGCAGGGGGACATTGAGCCTCGCTGGTGTGTTGGTCTCCCGCTGGACTCCTGCCCAATATTCCGTGGATTGAATATCCAGTGGGAATTTAATGCCAATCCCCCCAGTCTGACCTAATTCTACCCCAACTTTGCCTCGGACACTGGTGGCTAAATGTGTGTGTGGGAGGAATGGGTGGTGTGAGTGAAGGTGGGTGTGGGTTGGAATTTGGGGTCAGGGCTTGTTGGATCTCACATTCCTTGGGCCTTTGCCTACTTCCTGGATCATCATCAGCTGACGCACAGCAGGAGCCAAATATCCAAAGGGCCAAATGGTTTTCCATGTTTCCTTACAACATGGAATGAGGTCGTTCAGAAGGAGATTCACGTGTCCTGCAGCTCGGAATCATTCCCTTTGGCCCATGGAGTCACATCGGCATCAGCCACCCGTTTACACCAATCCTACCCTGATCCCATTTTATTCTCCCCACACTTCTGTCAACTTCCCCCAGATTCTACCACACGCACACACACACATGCATGCACGCAAACACACTTGGGGAGTTTACAGCAGCCAATTAACCCACTGAACCACACCTCTTTGGGGTGTGGGAACACTCGGGGGAAACCCACGCGGTCACATGGAGAACGTTCAATCTCCACACACACAGACAGCGCCGGAGGTCGGGATCGAACCCGGGTCTCTGGGGCCGTGAGGCAGCGGCTCCACCCGCTGCGCCACTGTGCTGCCCTCTCGTTCAGCTTGGCAGAAAATCTTGGGCATTCCCTTCTTTTTCACCCAGGAAATGGGTGAAGTATCCCTGCAGTGAAATATTCTGATGCCGTCCGGCTGTTTCAGGGAACAATATCCAGTGTTAACCAACTGGTTACCAACACTAACATTTGGTTAACCAATAGTTCCAGTGTCACACTAAATCCCCGTCAATATTCAATGATGTTGCCTGGCTGAATTGGCCCCTCCCACCCCTTGTAAAGAGACTGGAGCTTCAACAAATAAAACTATTGGTCTCGTTTGCCTGCTGGGCTCATGTCAACAAAAAGTCCCGACTAAAGGTCTTGGACCTGGAATGTCAACTGTTTCTCTTTCCACAAATGCTGAGTGGTTCCAGTATTTTGCTTCTGTCGCTACAGAGAGTAGATTGTCTTGTGGCTGCAGAAATGTCCCTCACTTGTTCTGCTAAATGTGCACGGTATATTAGCCTCTGACAGTTACACCCGACTTCTGAACTTCAGCATCATTGAGCTGAACTCCACACAGACAGCACCGGAGGACAGGATTGGACCCCAGTCACTGCTGCCTGCCCCACTGGAGGCCCCAGGCTGACTGTCTGGCAGAAATGTGCAACAGGCAACAACGTCAGTGCCGTCCATCTTGCACCGTGTCCCACGGCCATGAGATCTTTGTCCAGTGTCTCACAGGAAGACCCCAAGAAAGCTGAATCGTGCTTAACGAGGCCGCTCCACATCGCAAGTCAGATAGCGCGTTTGCTTGTTCAGTGCTGACATGTCTGCTGGTTTTCTCTTGTTATGCAGTGCGTTACAGGATCTACACTCTGGACAACTACATGAGACCAGTGAACGAGAATATCAGGGTTACCATATACGTGAGTACATCGTCTACTCTGTGGCTATAATCTAATGCACCGTCCCACCGATACTCCCTTCAACAACTTGGCCCCTGTACGTTGGGCTCAGTTCCCAACCTTCCACCTGATGAATCACTGCTGGATAATCCTTATCAGTTGCTGCACAGCAGGAGCCAAATATCCCAGGTGGCAAATGCTTTTCCGTATTTCCTCACAACACGGAAGGAGGTCACTCGGAAAGATTGACTTGGCTCATTCGTGGGACGAGATGGTTGTCCAACCGCAGATGGATGAAGAAATTACATCTGTAGCCTTTGGAGTTTGGAGGACGGAGGGGTGAGCTTATTGGAAGATCCTGAGGAACGTTTGACAGGGTAGATGTTGAGATGGCTCCACCAGTGGGAGGGTCTCAAGTGAGGGGACCAGATAAGGGGCTGGTCAGTTAACACTGAGATCTGTGGGACCCTCCTCTCACAGAGGGTGTGAGTGTCTGGAAGTCTCTTCCCTGGAGGGTTGGATTGCTGGGGGTATTTAAAGAGGGAGTGGATACATTTTTGGGGATTGAGGGCTCGGGGAAGTGATGCAGAAGAAGAGATGAGGCCTGGGGCAGACAAATTGAATGGCAGGGCAGGCTTGAGGGGCCGAGTGGCCTCCTCTTTCTCCTGCTTTCTTACCTTGTTGTGAAAGGGGTTTTGAAGAGGATCCAGCAGTTCAGCCGGAGCAGCTCCAGCTCCAGGGCTTGTCGTCCTTCAAACAGAGTTGTGCTCAGGACGAACAGATCGAGGAAAGAGAAACTGTCTGAGAGTTTGATGACCGGGGGGCATGGATTCAGGACGGGTAAACGAACCATAGGCACCACGTGGAGAAACAGCTCATGTAGAGGGTGATCTGGATTTGGGATAAGGGTGGTGGAGATGGATTCAAGAGTATCCTTCAAAAGGTGATTGAAGAAACACTGGAAAGAGGAAATATTTCCAGGAGAAAGAGAAGGTGGAATTGAATGGTTTGCTCCAAAAGAGATGGCACAAACTTAATGGGCCGAATGTCCTCCTTCTGTGCTGGTCTAGTCAGGAGGTTGATTAGAGTCATGAGACACAGCACAGAATCAGGCCCTTCGGCCCAACTCATCCATGCCGACCAATATTCCCATCAAAGCCAGTCCCATTTCCCTGCATTTGGCACATGTCCCTCTAAACCTTTCCTATCCATGTACCTGTCCAAGTACCTTTCAAATGTTGTTAATGTACCTGCCTCAACCACTTCCTCTGGCAGCTTGTTCCACATACTGACCACCTTCTGGGTGAAAAAGTTTCCCCTCAGGTTGCTATTAAATCTCCCCCCTCTCACCTTAAACCCATGCCTTCTTGTTCTTGATTCCCCATCCCTGGGAAGTAGACTCTGCAGATTCACCCTATCTATGCCCCTCATGATTTTATGCACCTCTGTAGGATCACCCCCTCATTCCCCTATGCTCCCCAATGAAAGAGAGTCACACAGCAGGGAAACAGGCCCTTCGGCCCACCGAGTCTGTACCAACCATCAACCATCCACTTACACCAATCCCATTTCATTCTCCCCACATTCCCACCAACCTCCCCCCCCGCCCCAGATCCTACCCCTCACCCACACACCAGGGGCAATTTACAGTGGATTATTAACCCACAAACTCGCACGTCTTTGGGACTATTGTTAACCGCGTGTCATCGACTATAAGATTTCCTTCGGCAGTGCCAACCCTGAGCCATGTTGAGTAAAACCCCTGCACCGATTCTAAAATTCACTTCATTCTATTGTGTTGCCAGAATTCCAAGAACATACAGTTCCCCAGCTTGCTGATTCAATCCAGGAAGGTGTTAGCTCGGACGTTCAAAATCCCGGACGTCACAGAGTAAGTCGGTAAAATGTTTTGGAAATCGAACGCCTACTCGGTGGCTTTGAGGAGACACCGCTCACAATTTTACACTTTTGATTGGTGCATTTGTGGTTAGTCGTCAGTCAGTTAACGCAGGGAGTCTGATCGATTGCTTGAATTATTGATATTAGTTATATATTTCTGTTATCAGATTCCCATAGAGTCATACAGCATGGCAACAGGCCCTTCGGCCCATCGTGACCATGCCAACCATCAAGCTTCCTATTCCTACACCAATTACATTTATTCTTTCCCATTTCCATCAACTCCCCCCAGATTCTGCCCACTAGGGGCAATTTACAGCAGACAATTAACCTGCCGACCCGCACGTCTTTGGGATGTGGGAAGAAACCAGGGGAAACCCACACGGTCACAGGGAGAAGGTGTAAACTCCACACAAAGACAGCGGTGGAGGTCGGGATCGAACCGGGGTCCCTGGCGCTGTGAGGCAGCCACACTAACCACTGTGCCGCTGTGCCACCTCTGCTGCTCCGATCACACAAAAGACAAAGCATTGAGAATGTTTAGTGCCGGTGAGCTGCATCACTGAACATCAGAAGGTGGGGAGAGGGGGATGGTCCCACACACTGGTTTACCCTTCCCCTCTTTGATTCCACTTTACCGTCAGGGTAGTGACCGCTGTGGGATAAAATCGAGTCTGAAGACTCTTGTTACCCTCTTCCCGACAGGCCAGGGAATTGGCGGATTGAAGCAGAATTCGATGAGGCACCAATGTCCAAAGTGTCCACCGAATTTGAAGTCAAAGAATTTGGTAACTATTATTATTTTGTGTAATTATTTTTAGTTGCTCCTCCCAAGTGCTCCTGGGAGGTTTCGAAGAGCCGCAGTACCTTGATTGAGTCAAACGTTTGGAAATTTATTTGATGGGCATGATGTTACAGACAACACCTTCCTTACAAACCAAGAGACTGTATCTCTTCGCTCCTCTTCCATTGGGTAGAAGATACAGGAGCCTGAGAGCACGTACCACCAGACTTAAGGACAGCTTCTACCCCACTGTGATAAGACTATTGAACGGTCCCTTATACAATGAGATGGCCTATGACCTCACGATCTACCTTGATGTGACCTTGCACCTTATTGCACTGCATTTCATCTGTAGCTGTGACACTTTACTCTGTACTGTTACTGTTTTTACCTGTACTACATCAATGCACTTTGTACTAACGGCACTGTGTAATGAATTGACCTGTACGATCATTTTGTAAGACAAGCTTTTCACTGTACCTCGGTACAAGTGACAATAATAAACTAATACCAATACTGGGCTATACTGACCTCTGTTGAACACAAGTCACCTGACAACTGAAGTAAACTCCAGCTCCCAACAAGGGCTCCATCCATCAAAGTCCAGATCTGACCGTCTGTCCAATTGTAGCCACTTCCACATTTTGTTAACTACCTGTGCTTAATATTGTAATCATTTTGCAAATTTCCTTGATAACATGAATAACTCTAGGGATTGCCAATTCTAATAAGTACCATCAATAAATTCTGTTACCTTTGATTCAATGTTGTTTCAAAGTTCTGCCCAGTTTCAAAGTCGAACTGCTGTCAGAAGAAATGTATTACCTGATTTCAAGAGAAACTTTCGACTTCAAGATCTCAGCAAGGTCAGTGAAGTCCGGATTAACCTGTCGTTTTCACACTTCTATTAATATTGATGACGGGAATGAGATTTGAATGTCCAGACCTGTGCACCAGGAGTTGGCAGGTTCAAAATCATCCTGATTGTTCCCGAGGGTCACCGTTTGAAAATAAGGTTTCGCCCATTTGGGAGAGAAAGGGGTGAAACTCTCTGAGGGTGGTGAGTCTTTGGAATTCTCTTCCCCAAAGAGTGGTGGAAGCAGAGTCTTTGAATATTTTTAAGACAGAAGTAGGCAGATCTGAGATAATCGGGGGCGTGGGGGGGGGGAGGTAAAAGGTTTCCGTGGGTAGATGGGAATGAGGAGTTGAGGTCAGACTAGCCCCAATCTCGCGCAATAGCGGGGTAGTCTTGAGGGGCCAAGTGGCCTACTCCTGCTCCTGAGTAGTACAAGCCAACCCATCCAGTTCACCCGTGTTGAACTCTGCACCAGTCCTCAGTCAGGGCTCTGAGTGTAGAAGTTGGGATGCTACATTGCAATTGTACAAGACGTTGGTGAGGCCATATTTGGAGAATTGTGTTCAGTTTTGATCGCCTGTTGTAGGAAAGATTCCAATAAGCTGGAAAGATTGCAGAAAAAATTTACGAGGATGTTGCCAGGATTTGAGGGACTGAATTATAGAGAGAGGTTGAGCAGGTTGGGACTTTATTCCTTGCAGTATAGGGGGTGATCCTACAGAGGTGTATAAGACCATGAGGGGCATAGATAGGGCGAATGCACTCAGTCTTTTTCTCAGGGTTGGGGAATCAAGAACTAGAGGGCACAGGTTTAAGGTGAGAGGGGAGAGATTTAATAGGAATCTGAGAGACAACTCAGTATATGGAACGAGCTGCCAGACGAAGTGGTTGAGGCAGGTACATTAACAACATTTGAAAGACACTTGGAGAGGTACATGGTGGGAAAGGTTTAGAGGGATATGGGCCAAGCATGGCCAAAATTGGGTCTGGCTTAGATGGGCACCTTGGTCAGCATGGGTGAGATGGGCTGAAGGGCCTGTTTCTCTGCTGTGTGACTCTATGACTCTATCTTCCTTCAACCTTTGTTACATGAAGTAAGCGGAGGCCGGTCACGTGCGCCTAATCTCAATCTCTGTGTTGTCACCCCGAGGTTGATTGACAGGGGAATTATCCAATCATCGCCAGACTGCCTGTGATGGTGTTATAAGGGTACACAGTGAGTGGTTGATTTTAAGCAATGCCATATGTTTATTGTAGGCATACATATGGAAAGCCTGTGAACGGAATGGCGTATGTAAGATTCACTATTATTGATGGAAAAGAGAAGAAAACGTATCTCCAGGGACTGGAGAAACAACTTCAGGTGTGTAAATATCCACTGCCCACCTTGGACTGTTCCTGGGTGAGAGGTGGGAGCACGGGAACTGATGCTGGACAGAGTGCAGAGGAGACTCCCCAGGGTGTTGCCTGGGGTGGAGCATTTCAGTGACGAGGGGAGACTGGAGAAGCCGGGTCTTGTTCTCCCTGGAGCGGAGGGGGTTATTCTGTACAGTTCCGGTCACCCTGTTATAAGAAAGACGTCATTAAGCTAGAAAGAGGGCAAAGGAGATCGACAAGAATATTGCCAGGGCTCGAGGGACTGTGTTACGGGGAGAGGTTGCGCAGGCTGGGACTTTATTCCTTGGAATTTCGGAGGTTCAGAGGTGACCTTGCAGAGGTTTTCAAAATCATGAGGGACATAGATAGAGGGAACGCACACAGTCTTTTTCCCAGGGAAAGGGAACCAAAAACTTGAAGGCACAGGTTTAAGGTGAGAGGGGAAAGATTTAAAAGGGACCTGAGGGGCAACTTCTTCACACAGAGGGTGGTGGGTATATGGAACGAGCTGCCAGAGGAAGTGGTTGGGGCAGGTACAATAACAACATTTAAATGAAACTTGGAGAGGTACATGGATAAGAAAGATTTAGAGGGATATGGGCCAAACATGGCCAAAATTGGGACTGGCTTAGATGAGCACCTTGGTCAGCATGGGCGAGATGGGCTGAAGGGCCTGTTTCTCTGCTGTGTGACTCTATGACTCTACGATATGGATTTAGGGGAAGGGGGAGGAGATGCAGAGGGGATCTGAGGGGGACCTTTCTCACCCAGAGAGCGGTGAGTACCTGGAACACACTGCCGGAGGGAGTGGTAGAAACAGAGTCACTTACAGCACTGAAGAGGTGTCTGGACGAGCACTTGAATCGACTGGGCAGAGAAGGTTATGGACCAAGTGCTGGAGGATAGGATGAGTACAGATGGGTGCCCATAGGTCAGTGTGGCTATAGCAGGCCGAATGTCATGTAGGACTCTATGACCCTTCAGCTTCACATGTGCCCAACAGCAGTAAGTCAGCAGGTAGTGCCTGTGCCTTCGTTGAGAGTTTCGACGAGGAGTGTGTGCTCTTTCCCCAAGTTGTTGCCCCTCTTCCTTCAGCCTGTGTTAAGTTCAGGAAGCGGAGGATGGTCATGGATAAATGATGGGCCTCACCTCAGTCTCAGTCACTCCCACTGTGCAGTCACCCCAAGCTTGCCTGACAAAGGGAGGCACAGAAATCCTGTTGCACTGCTTCAGTCATTCGCAGACACCGTGAGCTTACCAAGCAGTCAATGCACTTACAATTCTTTTGTTGCCATTTCACTTATTGGGCAGGGTCAGCAGTTGTTGTCCATCCCTGATCGTAGAGATGTGGTAACAGTGACTGGGAAATGCTGGAAACCCTCAGCAGGACAGGCAGCACACACCACCAGGCTCAAGGACAGCTTCTATCCCACTGTTATAAAGCTCTTGAACGGTTCCCTAGTATGATAAGATGGACTCTTGACCTCACAATGTATCTCGTTATGACCTTGCACCGTATTGTCTGCCTGCACTGCACTCTCTCTGTAACTGTAACACTATACTCTGCATTCTGTTATTGTTTTACCTTGTACCACCTCAATGCACTGTTGTAATGAAATGATCTGCATGAATGGTACGCAAGACAAGTTTTTCACTGTACCTTGGTACATGTGACCATAATAAACCAATACCAGTTCCATCACTGCAGAGAGAAAAGCAGTCAACATTTGGGGTCTATGACCTTTCATCAGAGTCTGAGTAATTTTCTGACTTTGTTTCAGATTTCTGGCGTCTGCAGTTGCTCTGTCTAACCGTGATGTGTATGTGTCTGAAATCAGAAAGCTTAACTGCATGTACAAAACCCCCCCCCCCCTTTGTGTCTTGAATTCGTTCTGTGCAGAAGACAAGGCCCCACAGTTGTTAAAACTGATCTCAATCAGTGTACAAGTCAAATATGCATCAGTGCCAGAGAATAATTCATAGAACGTACAACAGTACAGCACAGGAACAGGCCATTCAGCCCACGATATCTATGCTGAACATGATGCCAAATTAAACTGATCCCTTCTGCCTGCACATGATCCATATCCCTCCATGCCCTGCATATTCACGCGACTATCTAGAAGCCTCTTAAATGCCACTATCTGCTTCCAGCACCACCCCGCCACCTACCACTCTCTGTATAAAACAAAACGCCCCCCACATCTCCTTTACACTCCCCCCCCTCACCTTAAATGCATGTCCTTTAGTATTTGACATTTCTACCCCAGGAGAAAGACTCTGACCGTCTACCCTATCGAAACTTCTCATAATTTTATAAACTTCCATCAGGTCTCCCCTCAGTCTCTGATACGCCAGATAAAACAGCCCAAGTTTGTCCAACCTCTCCTTATAGCACATGCCCTCTAATCCAGGCAGCATCCTGATGAACCTCTTCTGCACCCTCTCCAAAGCCTCCACATACTTCCTGTAATGGGGCGACCAGAACTGCACACAGTACTCCAAGTGCAGCCGAACCAAAGTTTTAGATAACTGCAGTGTGATTTCTTGACTCTTATTCTAAATGCCTCTCAGTTTGGAAATAAAGAGAGGATCTAACAAAACTAAATCACAGAGGTCTGGCTCAGAAATGGTCCTTGTGCATTGGAACAGTGATTCAGTAGCCTGCGATACACCTGCTTGTTTTAATTTTTCACTGACCTCAAAGGGATGGCACAGTGGCACAGTGGGTAAAGCTGCTGCCTCACAGCGCCGGAGACCCGGGTTCGATCCCGACCTCCGGCGCTGCCTGTGTGTGGAGTTTGGATGTCCGTTTCCCCCCTGGGTGCTCCGGTTTCCTCCCACGTCCCAAAGATGTTCAGTTCGGTGGGTTAATTGTCCGCTGTAAGTCTGGGGGGAGTTGATGGGAATGTGGGGTAGAATAAAATGGGATTGGTGGAGGGTTCGTGTAATTTATAGGGAAATTAGCAGGGAATGGGATTGCTCTGTGAGCCAGCATAGATTCGAAGGGCCAAATGGCCTCTTTCTCTGTCATAAGGTCACCTGTACATATGCAAGGACTTATTAAATTGGGTGGGATGTGAAAGAAGCTCCCTGGTTCAGTACCACTCATTGTGGGTGACAGCTCAGGACGCCAGTGTGGTTCTCTCTCTCTCTCTCTCACTCTCTTTCTCTCTCTCTCTGCATCACGGGGTATTATCCCAGTCACATCATCGATTTATGGCGAACATCTCTGCAAGGACAAGTCCCCTTCCAACACTTAACATCCAAGGATCCTCCATCAACGGTTTGGGGGCTCAGTATTGACTCAGGCCGAGAGTTAAATCCAGAATCACAAAAGGTGTATGACTTTAACAGTAAATACAATAAAACTCCAGTAATCCGCTATCCCATTATTTGGAAATCCCGATGGTTTGGTATCTGGTTCACCAGATGATGTTCCCTGAGCTCCATTTAAATTCACTGGACCCTTGTTTCCCGTACTCCCCATGACTTCACTGGGGCCCTGTTTCCAGCGCTCCTTTCAGACTCACTGAATCCCCTTTCCCAACACTTCCATTAAGTGTACTGTGTGACAGAAAAACTTCTGATACAACTGTACAACTGAACATCTACAAAGCTTGAATTATTATCGGTTCATTATTATCACGTGTACTGAGACACAGTTAAAAACTTTGTCTGCGTGCCATCCAGACAGATCATTCCATATGTAAGTACATCGAGGAAGTAAAAAGAAAACAGAATGCGGAATGTGGTGGTGCAGGAGAATTGGAGTATGGTGCTGCATGGAAATAGAAATGTGTAGAATAGTGTCCAAAAGTCCGCAACATCTGGCAGTCCTGCGCCACCAAAGCCCCGAGGGTGTCGGATAATCAGAGTGTTGGAACAAAGAAAAGAACTGACGTCGAATCGGTTACTGCCCTGATTTATTCTTATTTATAGATCGAGGAAGGAGAGGCGATATTTTCTCTGCAAAGCCAAAAGATATTGGAAAAACTGAAATGTTTGGAAAAACTGAAATGTTTGGAAAGCATGGACGAGCTTGTGGGACACCGCCTTAGTGTGGCAGTGACAGTCTTTGAAACATCCAGTAAGTGAACTCTGTAGTCAAGTAGTAGCTCTCAAATTGAGAGTGAAGCCTGGCGTATAATGGGTGTATTATTGGTTGGTTCTGGAGGCATAGGTTAATAGGGCGGCACAGTGGCGCAGTGGGTAAAGCTGCTGCCTCACAGCGCCAGAGATCCGGGTTTGATCCCGACCTCCGGCACTGCCTGTGTGTGTGTGGAGTTTGCATGTTCTCCCTGTGACCGCGTGTGTTTCCCCCGGGTGCTCCGGTTTCCTCCCACGTCCCAACGGCATGCAGGTCAGTAGGTTAATCGGCAGCTGTAAGTTGTGTGTGACGGGTAGAATCTGGGGGGAGTTGATGGGGATGTAGGGAGAATAAACTGGGATTGGTGTAAATGGGTGGTTGGTGGTCAGCACGGACTCGGGCTATTTCAAATCCCAAAATTTAAATTTTTGTTAATTAAATAACTTAAAGCTAAATGGATGGAGGTGAATTCAAGCGCACGGTGTAAGGAACCCTGACCATCTTTGTTTCACCATCCTGTCTGCTGCAAGCTTGGAGATTCCATCCTATCCTGTGGGAGGGGTAAGACATTGTGTGCTGTCACATCAGCCTTGTGCATGTATCGTGTGGTCTTTGTGAACGGGTCTTTGAGGTGGGATATCACTACTGGACTCACTGGGACAGGGAACGTCAGGCAAACACACGGCAGGGCTTCCACTGAACTGTCTGCATGGTATAAGGGTCGAATTGCGTAACGCAATTTCTAAAGGTAGGAGCAGCCTCAAGGGGGAACCTCAAGGTAACACTGTCTCTCGCTGTTGACAGACATTCACCACACACAAACAAGGTGGTGTAGAGCTGGTGGAGACCTTGGAGAAGATCGTGTTACATGTGGGGTCAGGGAGGGAGAGAATCAGAATGGAGGGGGGGATAGAGAGAGAGAGGGAGAGAGAGAGAAAGGGAGAGGGAAAGAGAAATAGAATGAAAGAGAAAGAGTGAAAGTGAGAGGGGAAAAAGAGGGAGGGAGGAAGAGAAGAAAGGAACGAGGCTGAGGGGAGAGCTGATAGCAGTTTATAAAATTATCAGAGGCACAGACAGAGTGGACAGCCGGTATCTCTCTCCCAGAGTCGAACCATTTGACACTAGAGGGCATGCATTTAAGATGAAAGTTCAAAGAGACGTACGGGGCAAGTTTTTTGGGTGGTGGGTGCCTGGAACGGGCTGCCAGGGGTGGTGGTGGAGGCAGATACGATAGAGGTGTTTAAGGGGCTCTCAGAGAGGCACAGGGATGTGCAGGGAGTGGAGGGACATGGAGGCAGAAGGGATTGGGTGTCATTAGCTCAATGAGTTCGGCACAACATCGTGGGCTGAAGGGCCTGTTCCTGTGCTGTTCTGTGTTCTAAGAGAGAGTGAGAGAACGAGTGAGAGAGACAGAGAAAGTGAGAGAGAGAGAGAGAGAGCGAGGGTGAGGGAGGGAGATGACGGGAAGTGGTTGGGAATGTTCGGATGTGCGACAGTTCTGTCACGACGATGATGAGGAGGGTCTGAGGACACTGAAGGCCGCGAGGTGTTTGGAGTTATCACCAAGAAACAGCAATGGAAGGAGGGCTTTGCCTGGGAAGAGATGAACCTCGTTGGGTTCCTGGGAGCAGCCGAGATGAGGACAGGTCACCCCGAATAAAACCTTGCTGCCTCCTGGCTGGCTGCCGGAGAGAATTCTCCTACTGATCGGCGGCTCAACTTGGTAAATGACATCACCATTGCTGGGTGGGGAGCACCCCCTTGGGCAGACCCTGGGGAGGGGAAGGTCCACATCACTGGGGCTGCCGGACCTTTGTGGCCAGCGTTGTGTGTGGTCAGTGGTTAGCACCACTGCTTCACCATGGACTGCAGAATCAGCCCATTGTCCTCACCATTTAGGTCAGTGAGTGATGGAGAGAAAATGGTCGAAATGTGCCTTTGCCGGAGGACTTCCAGATAAAATCTGATAATCTGGCACTCTCAGGACCGGTGGTGTTGGACTGGGAGATTTTCTGGACTATCGGATGTTACTCCTGTTAATACACAGACACACTTATAATTCACTCTATTTTAGATGCTACACAAGTAGGATCAAAAATGTTCTAGTGAACCAGGTGAGATTAAAAGGAGCATCGGGAAAGGGGTCCCAGTGAGTTTAAAGGAATCTCAGGAAATGGGATCCTGGTGAATTTAAAGGAGCTCGGGAAATGGGATCCCAGTGAGTTTAAAGGGAGTGCGGGAAGGGGATTCCAGTGAGCTTAAAGGTAGTGCGGGAAATGGGATCCCAGTGAGTTTAAAGGGAGCTCAAGAAATGGGGACCCGGTGAGTTTAAAGCGAACATGGAAAACTACGCCAACCCATCAGAATTTCCAATCAATTGGATAGCGGATTTTCGGAGTTGTACTGCAGTGGGTCCTGTCGAGTTCAGTGGAAATAAACATCAACAGGAGACAACAGCAGGCAGATGAGGCTTGGGGAGAACAAAATGGAAACAGTGTGGGATCAGTGTAAGCCGGTAGTTGATGGTCAGCACAGACTGATGGGTCGAAGGGCCTGTTCCCCTGATTTATGACACTACAGTGCACTGGGTCACACGAGTGGCCAAGGTGAAATATCCCCCCAGCACATCAGTGTAGCAGTTACTGTCAATGCATCAATTACAAGAGTCCATCAAAACTGAGCAGCCAGACTGTTTCAACAGGAGTTAAAGTAAATGCCAGATGAAGAAAACTCAAAATGAAACAAACACAGAACAGGTGTAACAACTGTGTGCTGCTGTTTCCTGCAGGTGGAGAGATGGAGGAACTGGAGGTCAGCACCATCAAGTTCGTGTCCTCTCCCTATGTTATCGACTTGTCAAGGACGAGCAGCTATTTCACACCACAGCTCTCGTTCAGGGTGCTGGTACGTGTCTCTGCAGCAGCTTGTCGCCACGTGTAGCCCGTCCGATGGAATGTAACGCTCTGTCAGACTGTGAGGTTTGCAGTCAGTGAGATGGGGAGCCTTGACTCCATGTTGTACGGATGTAAAGTGTCAGGCATGCATTGCCGCACAGTGGCACAGCGGGTAGAGCCACTGCCTTACAGCCCTGGAGACCCGGGTTCGATCCTGACCTCTGGCGCTGCCGTGTGTGGTGTTTGCACGTCCTCCCTGTGACCGTGTGGTTCCCCCTGGGTGCTCCGGTTCCCTCCCACATCCCATCGACGTGCGGGTCAGGAGGTGAATTGTCCATTATAAGTGTGGAATCTGGGGGGAGTTGATGGGAACGTGGGGAGAAGAGGTCGCAGGGAAAATTACTAAGGGAATGGATTGTTGTGTGAGCCAGCATAGACCCAATGGGCCAAATGGCCTCCTTTCTGTGCCAGGATATGTCAGGATCTATAAACAAGTGCAGAGTTAGTGAATGGGGAGGGAAAGGAACAGTAACTGCAGTCACAGAGAGTCACGGCATTCGTTCTCAGGACAGGGGAGCCCAAACCTACAGGGCAGGGGTGTAAGGTGAGGGGGGAAAGATTTAAAGGGGACCTGAGCGCAGGTTTTTCACACAGAGGGCAGTGGGTGTGTGGAACGAGCTGGAAGTGGTAGAGGTGGGTACAATTATGGCATTTAAAGGACATTTGGACGGGTGCATGGATAGGAACGGTTTGGAGGGGTATGGACCAAATGTGGGCGAATGGGGTCAGCGTAGACAGGTATCTTGGTCAGCATGGGTGAGTTGGGCTGAAGGGCCTGCTCCGCACTGTGTAATGCTATAAATCGATGTATCTGGAATGGAAAGAAGCTGCGGAGGAAGAGAGGAGGTATTGGAATGTGTGGAGGAGGATCATCGGAAGTGATACCAGCCACAGCGAAGATCCTACAGCACCTGGGAACAGGCCCTTCAGCCCTTCGAGTCCGTGCCGACCATCAACCACCCATTGACATCAATCCCATTTTATTCTCCCTCCCCTTCCCATCAACTCCCCCCACCTTCTACCCCTCACCCACACACCGGGGGCCATTAACCTACCGACCCACACGTCCCTGGGATGTGGGAGGAAACCGGAGCACCTGAAGAAAACCCACGTGGTCACAGGGAGAACGTGCAAACTCCACGCAGGCAGCGGCGGAGGTCGGGATCGAACCAGGGTCACTGGAGCTGGAGGCTCTCCTCGTTCCGTGCGGCTCCCTGCCATGGGAAGAGGTAGAAGCCGGGGTCAGGTTCTGAGGCGGGAAGGCTGCAAAGCCATGACGTGAAAGACTAGGGGCCGTTCCTTGAGCTCCCACTGCGTTACAGTGTCGGAAACCTGGGGCCGAGAGGTCAGAGTGTGGTGGGGAGACCCGAGTTCAGGGACGTGCCCCCAGGACGTGCGTATGGTCTCCTCCACAGGAGCAGCCGATACGGTACATTTAATCGGATGTGTCGTTCCTGGAAGGAGGCTTCGGAGACCCAGAGAATGGGGGGGGGGGGGGGGGGGGGGGGGAGGAAATGACGTGACCTTGGGGGAACGTAGGGGATGTGTCGGAGGAAGGAGATCAGGTAAGGGCCAGGGAAGAGGAGGGGGGTTGTGGAAGGAGAGCTCAGGAGAGATGCCATCAACTGCAGGATTGAATCAGATGCAGAATGTCCCAATTATTACATTCTGCTGCAGAATGAAATCGGAATTGGAACTGGTTTATTATTGTCACACAAAGCCATACAGCAATACAGCAGGGAAACAGGCCCTTCGGCCCAACTGGTCCATGCTGACCATGGTGCCCATCAACTTAGTCCCATCTGCCCGCAATTGGCCCATAATAGCCCTCAGAACCTTTTCTACTGACGTACCTGTCCAAGTGAATGTTGTTTTCTACCTGCCTCAACCACTTCCTCTGGCAGCTTGTTTCATACACCCACCACCCTCTGTGTGAAGAAGTTGGCCCTCAGGTCCCTTTTAAATATTTCACCTTCACCTTAAACCTATGTCCTCCCTTCCCTGGAAAAAAGACTATGTGTGTTCACCCTATCTATGCCCCTCATGATATTATACACCTCCATAAGGTCACCCCTCAGTCTCCTATGTTCCTAGCCTGTCCAACCTCTCCTGATAACTCAGGCCCTCGAGTCCTGGCAGCATCCTCATAAATCTTCTCTGCACCCTTTCCAGTTTAATGATGTCTTTCCCATGACTGGGAACCAAAACTGAACACAATACTCCAAGGGCAGTCTCACTAACGTCTTGTACAACTGCAATATGATGTCCCAGCTCCTCTACTCAATGCCCTGACTGATGAAGGCCGGTGTGCCAAACACGTTCTTCACCACCCTGTCTACCTGTGACACAGCTTCAGCGAACTATGTACTTGTACCCCCAGGTCCCTCTGTTCTACAACACTCCCCAGAGCCTGACCATTCACTGTATAAGTCCCTGGTTTGACTTCCCAAAGTACAACACTTTGCGCTTATCTGTATTGAAAGCATTTTGCCAGTTCTCGGTCCCCTGACCCAGCTGATCAAGATCCCCCATGTACCGAGATGCAGTGAGAAGCTTTAGATTGTGTGCCATCCAGACAGATCATTCTGTACAAAAGTACATTGAGGTAGTAAAAAGGAAAGCAGAATGCGGAGTGTATTAATAAATGTAAAATATAGTCCTAATGCAAAAGATAGTGTTAATGCAGAACAATAGTGCAGAAGCAGTATAAAAGGAGTAACACCATATTTCTCTGCATTGTGCTAATGATTTTCCCTTGTACTACCTCGATGTACTGATGTGATGAAATGATCTGTATGGATGGCATGCAAAACAAAGTTTTCACTGTACCTCAGTACACGTGACAATAATAAACCAATTACCAATCACCAATTACCAGAAGTTGTGTTGGCCAAGAACCAATCCCAGATATCCCACACAGCCAGAGAGAGTTCCAGCCCTGGACCCACCGCTTCCTGTGGAGTGCTCACCGCCCTGAAACGTTAACCACGTTACAGGAAGGACATGAAGCATTAGGGAGGGTCCAGGAAAGATCTACAGGAATGGTTCCTGGGACGAGGGACGGCAGATACAAGGACTGATTAGGGAGGGTGGGCCAGTGTTCGTTGGCAACGAGGGGAGATCATGAAGTGATGAGGGGTCCGGACGGAGTGGACAATTGGAGGGCGTTCCTGTTGGTGGAGGGGTCAAGGATTGGGGGTCACGGGGGTAAAAGAAAGGGGAAGGGAACGAAGGGTGACATGAGGAAGAACGTCTACGGTTGGGAGTAGCTGGATTCTCGCCTGTGGTGGGGGTTGGTTCCAATGTGGCCTGTAACAGGAAATGGGGAGAATATACGGCGGGGGAAGGGATTGGCAAGGCTACAGAGAAAGGGCTCGTGGGTGGGAGATACTTCAGTGGAGAGTCAGAACGGACGTGATGGGTGAATGGCCTCGATCAGTGCCGTAACCAGTCTCTGATTCCGTGACTTCCAAATCTCTCTCTCCTGCTTGAATTCTGGATTTCCAACATCTCTGGTTTCCTGCTTCCAGAACGTTCCCTTCTCTCCATCGGACACCCAAGGTCAAGTGTCCAGTATTTGGCAGATTTAGTCATGACTGAATACCAAGAGGGTCAGCGTTCCATTGACTTGCTGTAGAAGTCCGTGCACCGTAGCATCTTGACATTTCCTGAAATTGCCAGCAGTGTGGGTCCCCCACAGTACGGGTCAGGAAAGGCACGCTCCACTGCCAGAGCAAGAGCACACAGCTTTGTTCTCCAGACAGTGCAACATCGGCACAGCAACAAGTTTAGTCGCTACAAGGTTAATGGCAGGACCCTCAGCAGTGTGGAGGAACAGAGGGATCTTGGGGTCCACGTCCATAGATCTCTCAAGGCTGCAATGCAGGTCGATAGGGTTGTTAAGAAGGAATATGGAGTGTTGGCCTTCATTAGTCGGGGTATTGAGTTCAAGAGCCGTGAGGTGATGTTGCAGCTCTATAGAACTCTGGTCAGACCACACTTGGAGTATTGTGTTCAGTTCTGGTCGCCTCATTATAGAAATGATGTGGAAACTTTAGAGAGGGAGCAGAGGAGATTTACTTGGATGTTGCCTGGATTGGAGAGCATGTCTTATGAGCATAGGTTGAGTGAGCTAGGGCTTTTCTCTTTGGAGAGGAGGAGGATGAGAGGGGACGATAGAGGTGTACAAGATGATAAGAGGCATAGATCGAGTGGACAGTCAGAGACTTTTTCCCAGGGCAAAAATGGCTAACACGAGGGGACATAAATTTAAGGTGATTAGAGGAAGGTACAAGGGGGATGTCAGAGGTAAGTTTTTCACACAGAGAGTGGTGGGTGCATGGAACACACTGCCGGCATAGGTTGTGGGGGCAGATATATTAGGGACATTTAAGAGACTCTTAGATAGACACATGAATGACAGAAAACTTGGGGGCTGTGTGGAAAGGAAGAGTTAGATAGATAAATGTGGGCACAACATCGTGGGCCGAAGGGCCTGTACTGTGCTGTAGTGTTCTATGTTCTGTGTTCTAAAATCACACTCACTCTGTTATCATGATGAAGCTGAATTTTGAGATGATCCTTCCAACTCTTCCTGAGCCACTGCTGACCCCAGTTATGGGTTCATGTTGTAGGTCCGGGTGACTTATCCTGACGGATCTCCCGCCGGCGGTGTTCCGGTCCAGTTGGAAGGAGAAGAGGAAAAGACCAGAACACAAGATGATGGACAGGCTTTGCTGACAGTTTCACCTCCATCGAATACAGAGTCTTTTGAGATCAAGGTAAGAAAACACAGAATGAATATTATTGTTTTGCTTTCATAAGCTTTTTGCCATTTGTTAAATTAAAACTTGCTCTTTTTAGTCATAGAAAGACCCAGCACGGAAACAGGCCCTTCGGCCCATCAAGTCTGTGCCGACCATCAACCACCCATTTACATCAATCCTACACTAATCCCATTTAGTTCTCCCCACGTTCCCATCAATTCCCCCCAGGTTCCACCCCTCACCCACACACTGGGGGCAACTTACAGCAGCCAATTGACCCACTGACCCGCACGTCACTGGAACGTGGGAGGAAACCGGAGCACCCGGGGGACGCCCACCCAGTCACGGGGAGAATGTGCAAACTCCACACACACAGACAGCGCCGGAGGTCGGGATCTAACCAGACCTATGAAGCAGTGGCTCTATCCACCGCACACAGCACAGCCGATCAAAACTAGTCTGGACTCCACAGGGGATAATCACCACAGTGTTGATACTGTGATCTTAACCACATCAGTGAAAGCTTCCCCAGTCAACGTCTGGACCAGGTAACACCCATGGGCCTGAGGAGACAGGGACATGTATAACCCTTGGACATGCTGGATGTCTTTTTCCCACCAGGTTCTCGCTGGGGATGGGAAGGTGAGGGGACAAGTCAGTGAAGCACAGAAGACCATTCACATCTACCGGTCGAAGAGCAAGAGCTACCTCCACGTCATGACACCACACAATGTGCTTGAGCCCGACAGATCGTTCTCTGCAGATATCAGCGCCATCACTGCCGCGAGGGCTGGGAACATCAAGTACTATTATTATCTGGTGGGTGCTTTACAGAGTGATTGCACTGAAACTCATTTCACACACAAATATGGCAGTAAAGAGCAAACCAACATACGTATGAACGGAGGCCACTCATGTGGTCGTACAGCGCGGAAACAGGCCCTTCGGCCCGACTGGTCCATGCAGACCAAGATTCCCATTGGCTAGTCCCATTTGCCTGTGCTTGGCCCATATCCCGCTAAACCTTTCAATCCATGTACCTGTTCAACTGCCTTTAAAATGTAAATGTACCTGCCTCAATCACTTCCTCTGGCTGCTCATTCCATATATGGACCACTCTCTGGGTGAAAAAGTTGCCCCTTGGATTCCTATTAAAATCACTCCCCTCTCACCTTAAACCTATGACCTCAAGTTTTTGGTTCCTTGAATCTGGGAAAAAGACTGTGCATATTCACCCTATCTATGCCCATGATTTTACCCACCTCTTTTAGGTCACCCGTTACTCCCCTACACTCCAATGAATAAACTCCCTCAAGGTTACCCCACCACTTAATAAGTTCATGGGATGCTCTTATTGTGTACACAGGCAGGCATACACATACATACAGTATATAGATGGTACCCTCACATGCTTTCATGCACAGGCACACACAAATGCAGAGAGACAGATACACACACCTACAGGCACACACCAAACACACACACTCACACCTATAGGCACACACACACACACACACACATATGAAACAGTCAGGATGGACACATATATGTTGAAACACATGCTAAAATGAACATATACGTATGTGACACCCACACACACACACTTGTCTCACTCTGTATATGTTTTGTGAGCTGGTTATAACGGAGATTCCAATGTTTCTCTCTCCATAGATTATAAACAAAGGCAAGGTGCTTCTAGTGGGCCGCATTGCGAAATCTCAGCTGACCAAACTCACCCTCCCATTGAGCTTGGAAATGGTCCCCTCCTTCCGCCTCGTCCTGTACTACTACATCGACGTCGGGGGCAAGACAGAGATGGTGGCAAATTCTGCGTGGATTGACGTGAAGGACGTTTGTGAGGCAGAGGTAAGGTTGTACTGACCTGCTCTTCACGTGTTACAGATGAAGTGACCTTTGTGCTGTGACGTTCCCAGTCGCACCAACCAGCCCGGGAGAAAACAAAACCTGATTTTCCTCATTGCCTTCAATAAATGATGAGGTGGGTTTATACTAACGTTAAACCTCATTCTTGTCTCTGTGGATTTTTTCCCTGCTTAATAACAGCCACAGATGGGAAGGGTGATAATTTTCCCCTGGTGGGGTTACAACAGTAGCACTGAGAAATCACCTCACGTCACATAGAACCGGCAATATTCCATCCCATTTGGCTGTCATCTACAAACAGAAAGGACTCAGTTAAAATTGTGCTATGTTAGCACTTAGGACTATATGCAGCACAGAAGGAGGCCATTTGGCTCATCATGTTGATGCCAGCTCGTTGGAAGAGCTTGGCAAATAATCCCACTCCCTGATCTTTTCCCAGGGTCTGCCAAACCTTTCCTTTTCCAAATATCTCCGTCTGGAAGGTCATCATTGAATCTCCTTCCTCCATCTTCCCAGACAGTGCATTGCTCATCAGAACGGTGCGTTACCATGAAAACAAAGAGCATCTTTCCTTCTGTTCTCTATTTGCCAGTTATTTCGTATTTACTGCCTGACTTGTCAATCCTACAGCCAGCGGAAACAGAATTTCATCCTGGATTAGAGTCACAGAGCAATACAGCATGGATACAGGCCCTTCGGCCCAACCAGTCCCATGCCGACCACAGTGCCCACCCAGCTGGTCCCAACTTCCTGCGTTCGGCCCATATCCCTCCAAGCCCTGCCCCTTCATGTACCTATCCAAGTGCTTCTTAAATGATACTATTGTACCTGCCCCAAACACTTCCTCTGGCAGCTCGTTCCACACACTCACCACCCTCTGGGTGAAAAAGTTGCCCCTCAGGTCCCTGTTAAATCTTTCACCGTATACCTATGCCTCCTAGATTTGAACTCCCCTATGCTGTTACTTTATCTATACCTCTCATAACTTTAAATGAGCATCTTTCCTTCTGTTCTCTATTTCCTTCTATCTTTAAACAGAAATGAGGTAGAGAAGGAATGACTTACACTGCGCACACAATATGGAGATGGTTGTGTGCTGGGTGTTATTTCCAAAATTAGGTTCTACAACTCAAAGAAGCTGAAAGCAACGAACAATCTGCTGGAGGAACCCTCCTCAGATGCTGCTCGACCCGCTGAGTTCCTGCAGCAGATAGTTTATTGCTCCAGATTCCAGCGTCTGCAGTCTCTTGTGTCTCTAACGTTCAGACGTGGGGTGTAACGGTCAGAGGCTAATGCACTGAGCATTCGGCAGAACAAGTTAGGAACGTTTCTGCAGCCACAAGACAATCGACTCTCTGTGGCGATAAGAACGGAAAATGCTGGGACCCGTTTGCATCTGTGGAAAGAGAAACAGTTGACGTTCCAGGTCTGAGAGCCTTTGTTGGGACCTTTTGTTGACATGAGCCCAGCAGACAAACGAGGCCAGTAGTTTCACTTGTTAACGTTCCGGTCCCTTTATCAGGGGCGGGAGGGGCCAATTCGGCGAGTTAACATCATTCAATAATGGATAGGGATTTAGTGTGAGACTGGAACTATCGGTTATCTAGTTGTTAACAAGTGGAGTTTATTGTCGTGTGCACAAGTAGGTGAGGCACAATGAAAATCTTGCTTGCAGCAGCATCACAGGCACGTACGTACGGACAGCACACAGAATATAAACTACACATAAACTATACAAGACAGTGAAGAGAGAGAGGGTAAAGGACTGTGAAAAATAAGACTGCAGTGCAAAACGAAAAGACACAATAAGAGAGGTCTATGGTGGTGCAAGAGGTGGTCTGTGGTGTTCCCTTGCTGAGGTAGAGTTAGGGTTGTGCAGGTCGGTTCAAGAACCTGGCGGTTGTGGGGAAGTTGACTGTGGGGATGTGGTGACCAGTTGGTTAACACTGGGTGTTATTTCCTGAATCAACCGGACAGCATCAGACTATTTCACTGCAGGGAACTTTATCCCACCTCCTGGGTAACAAAGAAGCGGATGCCCAAGATTTTCAGCCAAGCTGAATGAGAAGGTGGTGCAGTTGCGCAGCGGGTAGAGCCGCTGCCTCACGGCTCCAGAGACCCGGGTTCGATCCGGACCTCCGGCGCTGTCTGTGTGTGTGGAGTTTGTACGTTCTCCCTGTGACCACGTGGGTTTTCCCTGGGTGCTCCGGTTTCCTCCCACATCCCAAAGATGTGCGGGTTGGTGGGTTAATTGGCCGCTGTAACTTGCCCCTGGTGAGAGGTGAGGGGTAGAATCTGGGTGGAGTTGATGGGAATGCGGGAGAATAGAATGGGATTGATGTGAGTGGGTGGTTGATGGTCGGCACGGACTCGGTGGGCCGAACGGCCTGTTTCTGTGCTGTATAACTCTACAGCTGTGGGATCCTCTGCTGTGTAGAAACTCCCTCTCATTTGTAACCCCAGAACCAGCCAAACCTGAAACTGTTCCAGTCTGTTCATAATTGAAGAAACTTCTCTTGATTTTGATCGGCCATTAGAAGGGGTTATTCACTACACATTGAATCCACAGCTGTGGAATGTGGGTCTCAACAGTCAATAATCAACTGAATAGCCTTCCATGAAATTGCAGCTTTATAAAGCTCCGGTTAGGCCACAGCTGGACTCCTGAATTCACTTCTGGCCGCCCTGCTACAGCAAGGATGTGCAGGCTTTGGAGAGGGTGCAGAAGAGGTTCACCAGGATGCTGCCTGGATTAGCTATAAGGAGAGGTTGGACAAACTTGGGGTGTGTACTCTGGAGTGGCAGAGGCTGAGGGGAGACCTGATAGAGGTTTATAAAATGATGCATAATTATAGTGGACAGCCGATATCTTTTTCCCAGAGTCGAAATGTCTAATATCAGAGGGCATGCATTTAAGGTGAGAGGGGGAAAGTTCAAAGGAGATGTGCGGGGCATTTTTTACACAGAGAGTGGTGGGTCCCTGGAATGTGCTGCCAGGGTTGGTGGTGGAGGGAGATACAACAGAGGCATTTAAGAGGCTCTTCGGTAGTCACGTGAATGTGCAGGGAACGGAGGGATATAGATCATATGCAGACAGAAGGGATCAGTTTAATTAGGTGTCGTTAGCTTCATTAGTTCGGCGGAACATCATGGGCTGCAGGGCCTGTTCCTGTGCTGTACTGTCCCACGTTCTATGTAAAATGCTGCAAAGTCAGTGTCTCCAATTTTACTGTTCGATATAGATTACAATCCAAGATATGCTCGAAGATTATTTGCCAGGATCCTCCACAGAACTGAATATTCAAATGGGAGACAACGGGAAGGTGTGCCTGGCTGTAGTGGACAGTGCAATCTACATCCTCAACAACAAGAATAAACTTACACAAAACAAGGTAAGTGCTGGTTTTGGATCGTTGTCTCAACCTGGACTGTTCCGATGTGAAGTATCTCATCACAACGTGAGACCAGGAAAAGGTCTCTATCTCCAAGGTGTTGTGCAAGGTGCTGTCATAATGTCGGAGAAGGCCATTCAGCCCTTCGAGTCTCTTCTGCTATTCATCAAGATCATGGCAGATTTTCCACCTCAGCGTGACTGCCCTGTACCACCCTCACATCCCTAAATACCCAGAGATGTATTGGTCTCTGGTCTGAAGGAAGTCGGTGACTGAAACTCCACGGCCCTCTGTGGGAGAGAATTCCAACCACCCTTCACCCACTGGGTGAAGGACCTTCTCCCTATCCCTGTCCTAAGCAGCCCGCTCCTCAGCCTGGGCGGGTGTCCCCTGGTCCTAGACTCCTTTTCCAGGGGAAGCAGCCTCCCTGCGCCCATTCTGTTCAACCCTGGAAGAATTTCACTGACACCTCCCGTCGTTGTTGCAATGCGGGCCTGGTCTACTCAACCTCTCCTCCTTCAGCAAACCCGCCATTCCTGAACCGGTCTGGCGAGTCCTCACTGCACTCCGTCCATGACAGGTTCATCCTTACCCAGGTAAGGTGTGCAATCCTCCAAGCGTGGTCCCATCACGACCCTTTTGCAGGAGGAGTTATTTCCCCCTGTACTCAAGTCCTCTTCTAATACATGTCAACACACTATTCTCCACCTTAATAGAGAAAAAAAGGACCGCAGATGCTGGAATCTAGATGAAAAAACAACAAGATACTGGAGGAACTCCACAGGTCAGACAGCATCCGTGGAGTAAAGCAGACGGTCCTGAAGAAGGATCCCAACCTGAAAGGTTGACCGTCTGTTTTTCTCCACGGATGCTGCCTGGCCTGCTGAGTTCCCCCAGCATCTTGTTTTTTTATGCACCTTAACTCTCCATCCCACTCCCACTCTCACCTCTCTGTCCATAGCTGTTATAATGAACCCCAACACAAGCTGGAGGATCAGCACCTCATCTTCTGTCTGGGCATGTTGCAGTCTTTCTGACTCAATATCAAATTCTCTGACTTCAGGTAACTTGCTTTCTCAGTGTAAGAACTGGTCACTTCCGCTGTAAGTCATCCATCTGTGATGTTGGCTCCGTTTTTTATCTCTCCATTAGTATATTCTGGCCTGCTGGGCCTGTCCCACTGGTAGTTGGCTTATTGTTGTCACAGCCATAGGGTCATACAGCACATAAAAAGGCCCTTCAGCCCAACTGATCCATGCCGGCAACGATTCTCATCTAAGCTGATCCCATTTGCCTGTGTTGGGCCCATGTCCTTCTAAACCCTTCCTATCCGTGTACTTGTACTTGTACATGTACAGAGATACAGTGAAAAGCTTCTGTTTGCATGCCATCCAGACAGATCTTTCCATAGATAAGTACATCAAGGTAGTACACAAGGAAAAATAAACAGAATGCAGAATATAGTGCTGCAGTTACAGAGAAAGTGCAGTGCAGGCAGACAAATACAGTGCATGGGCCACAACGAGATAAACAGGGAATTCAAGAGTTCACCTTTTAGCGTAACAGCAGGATAGACGCTGTCCTTGAGCACCGGTGGTACATGTCCTTGGGTGTTTGTATCTTCCTTCTGATAGGAGGGGGGGAGAAGAGAGAATGTCCAGAGTGGGAGGGGTCCTTGATTATGTTGGCTGCTTTCCTGAGGCATTGGCAGCACACAGCACACACAACAACAACGCATAATCACCATCTAACTGCCCAATTTTACCTCGTCTCACCCTACCACAGATATTTCCTCTGTCCTAGCCATCCCTCCCGCCACCTGCTCTGCACCTTACAGTTACTCTTTCTTATTTCCCTTTCTTAGTTCCAATGAATGTTCTCAAACCTGAAACGTGAACTCTGTTTCCCGCTCCACAGATGCTGCCTGGCCCGCTGAGCGTTTCCAGCATTTCCCGTTCCAATGCCATATTAACTTGTATTAAACAAATCTGCATTTGGCTGTCCTTCACCACCTCCTCCAGACGGTGTCACTGCCTGCCCATACAACTGGACAGAAGCAATCCCACAGGGACACTGTGCAGGGAAGGCCTGGAGATGTCCGTAGTATCCAAGCCACTGTTTCCCTCACAATCAATATTTACCAACCAGACGACAACATTGCAGATCAGAAGAAAAACATGTAGATGCTGGAAATCTGAAATCAAAGCAGAAAATGCTGGAAACACTCAGCAGGTCAGGCAGCATCTGTGGAGAGAGAAACTGAGTTAATGTTTCAGTTTGAACCAGGAAAGAAAGGTAGAAGAATATGGCTGAGAATATTTATGGAAGATCTGTGGCAGCACAGTGGCACAGCGGGTAGAGCCGATGCCTCATAGCGGCAAAGACCCAGGTTCAATCCTGACCTCCGGCACTGTCTGTGTGGAGTTTACACGTTCCCCAGGTGTCCACATGCGTTTTCTCCTGGTACTCTGGTTTCCTCCCACATTCCAAAGGTGTGTGTGTTGGTAGGTTCATTGGATCCTATACATTGTCCCTGGGGTGTAGGTGAGGGGTAGAATATGGGGGGGTGGGGGGGGGGTGGGAAGCTGCCAGCGGTGGTTGGGGTTGAGAGTCAGTGTGGATTAGTGGGCTCTTTCCATGCTGCATCTCTCAAGGACTCTGACTAAAATTAGCTGAGGATCTCCTTCATTTACAACAGTGACTACCTTCACTGAAGCTGTTTTAAAGATATTGTGGATGCTGCCTGGACTAGAGGGCATGTGCTATCGGGAGAGGCTGGACAAACTTGGGCTCTTTTCTCTGAAGCGGTGGAGGCCGAGGGGTGACCTGCTGGAAGTGTATAAAATTATGAGGGGCATACATAAGGTGGACAAGCAATATCTTTTTCCCATTACTGAGTGGTCCAATACCAGAGGGCATGCATTTAAGGTGAGAGGGGGTAGGTTCAGAAGAGACGTGAGGGGTAAGTTTTTTACTGAGAGAGTGGTGGATGCCTGGAATGTGTTGCCTGATAGTGTGGTGGAGGCAAATTCATAGGGGGATTTTAAGAGGGGCTTCGATGGGCACAGGAATGACAGGAAACTGGAGGGATCTGGGCATTCTGTAGGTAGGAGGGATTAGCTATGTCGGCACAACATTGTGGGCTGAAGGGCCTGTTCTGTGCTATGTTCTATGAGATTGTAAGAAGCAGGACATTACTGCGGCTCTGTTCTCCCTCCTGATGGGAAATGTGTCTCCGTCCAGGTCTTTGAACAGATGAACGCCTACGACCTGGGCTGCACCTTTGGAGGAGGGGCAGACAGCGTTCATGTTTTCATGGATGCCGGACTGACTTTTCTTTCCAGCGTCGACACCTCTAAGCTTCGAGATGGTAAGTCAAGCTTGTGGGACAGGTAGCAGCTTCGATGGGTGCTGATCGAAACCAGTAAAGATTTATTAAGGGTGACGGGAATCTATAACAGCCTTCGTCAATCAGTAAAACTCCGATAATCCGGCATCCTTGGGACTCTGGCCGTGCCGGACTGGCTGATATTCCGGACTATTGGATGTTACCTCTTGAGACTCCAGCACACTTTTATTTCAGGTTACACAATGGTATGATAAACTTTCCAGTGATCCTGGTGAGTTTTAAGGGAGTGGGAAATATACAAGAACTCAGGATCCCGGCTCCGAACCCACCCACGTTCCTGACCTTTGGTGTTCCCGGACCCTGATCCCAGCTCCAGCTGCACTCCCGGCTCACAGTCCGGATCCTGGTCCCGGCTACACTCTGGACCTCCCGGCTCACATTCCGGACCGATGAGTGAGCCAGATGCCAGAGCATCAGATTTTCTGAACAATCAGATAGAACACAGAACAGTACAGCACAGGAACAGGCCCTTCAGCCCACCATGTCTGTGCCAAACACCATGCCGAATTAAACTAAATCCCTTCTGCCTGCACATGATCCACATCCCTCCATTACCCGCATATTCATGCGTTTGTCTAACAGCCTCTTAAATGCCTCTATCGTATCTGCCTCCACCCCGGCAGCCCGTTCCAGGCTCCATGTAAAAAACCTGCCCGGCACATCCCCTTTGAACTTTCCCCCTCTCACCTTAAATACATGTCCTCTAGTATTAGACATTTACACACCCTAGGGAAAAGATTCTGAGCATGTCCCCTTTCTATGGCTCTCATAATCTCATAAACTTTTATCAGGATGCCGGATTATCGGAATAATAGGACAGATGTCTGAATGATTAGGGAAAACCCATTCACATTTGGACATTGAAGAGAAAAATTAAATCCTGGGAAGATGTAGTCCTGTCATTAGAGCTTCCTTTAGCAACCCACAGAGGATTCACGAGGTCACAAGACAAAGGAGCAGAAGTAGGTCATTCGGCCCATCGAGTCTGCTCCACTACCTCACCATTGGCGAAACTATTCTCCATCTGGCCCCAATTCCTGGCCTTTTCCCCATATCCCTTGATACCTTGACTAATTAGATACCTATCAATCTCCTCCTTAAACACCCCCACTGATGGAGCCTCCATGGCTGTATGTGGCAATGAATTCCATAAATCCATGACCCTCTGGCTAAAGAAATTTCTCCTCATTTCTGTTCTAAATGGGTATCCTCTAATTCTAAGACTGTGCCCTCTAATCCTGGACTCACCCACCAAGGGAAACAGCTTGGCCACATCTACTCTGTCCTGTCCTTTCAACATTCAAAATGTTTTTATGAGGTACCCTCTCATTCTTCTGTACTTCAGTGAGTACAGTCCAAGAGCCGACAATCGCTCATCGTATGTAAGCCCTTTCATTCCGGGAATCATCCTCGTAAATCCTTCCTGAACCCTCTCTAGCATCAGTACATCCTTCCTAAGATAAGGGGCCCAAAACTGCAGACAGTACTCCAAATGAGGTCTCACCAGTGCCCCAGGATAAATAGGGCTGGAAGAGATTGCTCAGGTAAGAAAAGGCGAGATTGAGAAAGAATTTGCAAGCAAAGATATTTAAAATCAAGGCATAGCTTCATGGGCAACTTTCCCCAGACTTCCCCTTTGAACTTTCCCCCTCTCACCTTAAAGCTATGCCCTCCAGTATTCGACGTTTCTCTCTGAGGGAAAAGACTCTGGCTGTTGACCCTGTCTATGCCTCTCTATCAGTGAGAGGGAACTTGATTGATCCTGAGGGGTCCTGACAGGGTGGATGGGAAGATGATGTTTCCTTTAGTGGGAGAACCAGGGGTCACCGTTTTAAAGTAAGTGGCTGCCTATTTAAGACAGAGTTGGAAACGTAGAAGTGGTGAAAGATTTTCTCCCAGTGGGTGGCAAGTCTTTGGATTTCTCTTCTCAAGGAGTGGTGGGTCAGAGTCGTTGAGTATTTTTAAGGCAGAGGGAGGTAGATTTTTTGACAAGCAAGGGAAGTGAAAGGTTAGTGGGGAGAGGTGGGAATGTGTTGAGGTTGCAATCAGATCAGCCGTGAGTTTACTGGAGCAAGTTTGAGGAACTGAATGGGCTACTTCTGCTTGTAATCCCATGTAGACGACCTGACAGTGAGGAGAGAGGGTTGGAAAGTGGCTTCAGTGTTGGCAGTGGGTAGACTGGGTGCTTCTGTTTCCAGACTATGCCACTTAATGGTATTAATGGGGCTAATGGTAAATCGTTGGGAAAACATAGTGTGCATTTCTGGTCGCCCCATCACGGGAAGGCTGTGGAGGCTTTGGAGAGGGTGCAAGAAAGATTTACCAGGATGCTGCCTGGATTAGAGGGAATAAGCTAGAAGGAGAGGTTGGACAAACTTGGGTTGTTTTCTCTGGAGCGTCAGAGGCTGAGGGGAGACCTGATAGAAGTTTGTAAAATTGAGAAGCATAGGTAGAGTAGACAGTCAGAATCTTTTTCTCAGGACAGAATATCTAATAGTAGAGGGCATGCATTTAAGGTGAGAGGGGGAAAGTTTAAAGGAGATGTGTGGGGCAAGTTTTTACACAGAGAGTGGTGGGTGCCTGGAACGGGCTGCCAAGGGGAGTGGTGGAAGCAGATACAACAGTGGATTCAAGAGGCGTTTACACAGACACTTGTATATGCAGGGAATGGAGGCAGGCAGAAGAGATTTAGGTTAATTTGGCATCGTGTTCGGCACAGACATTGTGGGCCGAAGGGCCTGTTCCTGTGCTGTGCTGTTCTGTGTTCTATGTTCTATGATTTGGTGCAGGCTGGGGAAGAGGATGTTTTAAGAGTAAGATTCCCCGGACACGTCACCCTGCTGACGATCTGTAGCCTGTAGGCTGGGGAAGAGGATGTTTTAAGAGTAAGATTCCCCGGACACGTCACCCTGCTGACGATCTGTAGCCTGTAGGCTGGGGAAGAGGATGTTTTAAGAGTAAGATTCCCCGGACATGTTACAATGCTGACTATCTGCAGCCTGAGTGAGTCAGAACTTTTCTTCTAATTCACCATTGTTGTCTCCCGACAGGATATTCCTGCAAAACAGACAGCAAGAGGACGAAAAGGTCACTTGAGATCCAAGCGCAGTACATGGGAAAATGTAAGGAAGGAGTCACAGTCCTCTTGATTCGACAAAATCATTAAGTCCACAAGCAAAATACTGGGAACAAAAGGTGCTGGAAATACTCAACAGGTCAGGCAGCGTCTGTGGAGACAGAGAGAGGAGAGAGGTGGAGTATTGTTTCATCAGAACTGTTCTTCTGCTGAAACGTGAGCTCCTCACGGATCTCCTCCTGCAACCCTTTGTTGCCTCCACTTCCCACCTCCTGGCCTCTGTCACTGCCTCCACCCTTCCCTCCGCCACCGGACTCCATCTGCCAGTCACCCCCTCCTCACCTGGATCCACCAATCGCTTGCCAGCTCTTGCCTCACCACCCCCCACCTCGCCTCTTTATACCTGCTATCTCCCCTCTGCTCTTTCAGTCCAGATCAAGAGTCTCGACCCGAAACGTTGACTATCCACTTCCCTCCACAGATGCTGCCTGACTCGCTGAGTTCCTCCAGCAGCTCGATCTTTGCTCCGGATTGCAGCACCTGCGGTCTCTCGTGTCTCCTCACAGATCCTGCCTGCCCTGATCAGCATCTGCCGTATTTGCTGCTCTTCATTTCAGAGATTACTTGTTAATGCTCCTGGCCATCACAGGGGTTACTGGCACGTTGTACTATGAGTCGAGAGGGGATAACTTCAGTGGTGTTCAAATCAAAATCAGAAAGTGCAAATTAAACCTTCAAGTGTTTGTCACCTTTTGTGGGTCCCAGCATCGACCCCTGTGGTACACTGGGATCAAAGAAACAAACGCAAACTTTTCACCATCATGGCCTCCTATCACCAGGACAGTTTTGGACCCAATGTACCAACTTGCCCTGGATCCTGTGAGTTTGAGTCGTTTGGACCAGTCTCCTGTGTGGGACCTTGTCAAACGTCTTACTGAAGTCCACGTAGATTACATCAACTACAACACCCTTCCCCGGACATTTTGTTACCTCTTCCAAACATTCAATCAAATTGGTGGGGCAGGATTCCTCTTCACGAAGCCATGCCACGGAGTCATTGAGTCACAGAGCTGTGCAGCAGGGAAAACAGGCCATTTGCTCCATCTTGTCCATGCTGACCAAGGTGCCTAACTGAGATAATCTCACTTGCCTGCATTTGGCTCATATCCTAAACCTTTCCTATTGAAGTACCTGTCCAAATGTCTTTTAAATGTCTTAATTGTACCTCCCTCTATTTCTTCTGCTTGCAGCTTGTTCCGTATATTCACCACCCTCTGTGTGGAAAAAGTTACCCCTCAGGTCCCTTTTAAATCTTTCCCCTCGCACCTTGAATCTATGCCCTCTAGTTTTGGATGCCCTATACCCTGGGGAATAGACTGTGACCATTCATCATATCCATGCCCCTCATGGTTTTATAAACCTCGATAAGGTCACCCCTCAGTCTCCTATGCTCCAGGGAAATAAAGCCCCAGCCTAGACAGCCTCTCCTTACAACTCAAACCCTCCAGTTCTGGTACCATCCTTGTAAACCCTTTCCAGGTTAATGACGTCCTTTCTATAGCAGGGCGACCAGACTGCACATTGTACTCCAAATGTGGCCTTACCAACATCTTGTACAGCTGTAACGTGATGTCCCAACTCCTGTACTCACTGCCCTGACTGATGAAGGTCACCGTGCCAAATGCCTTCTTCACCACCTTGTTACCTATATATTGGGCTTCCCCTTTTCCTCTCTTCAGTCCTGAAGAAGGGTCCAGTCCTGAAACATTGTCCACCTGCGTTTCTCCACGGATGCTGCCTGGCCTGCTGAGTTCCTCCAGCATCATCGTGTTTTTCATCTAGATTCCAGAATCTGCAGTCCTTAGTTTCTCTTCTTCACCACCCTGTCTACCTGTGTCAACACCTTCAGGGAACTATGTCCTTGTACGCCAAGGTCTCCCTTTTCTACAGCACTGCCCAGGGCCCAACTATTTACTGTATAAGTCCTGCCCTGGTTTGACTGACCAAACAGCAACACCTTGCATTGATCTGAATTAAACTTCATCTGCCATTCCTCGGCCCACTGGCCCAGTTGATTGAGATCCCGTTGTAATCTTGGCCAACATTCTTCACCATCCACCACACCACCAATTTTCGTGTCATCCACACACCTACTAACCATGCTACCTGCATTCTCATCCAGATCCCTGATGTCAGTGATCAGCAAGAGTGGACCCAGCACCGATCCCAGTGACACATCTTTGACCAATTGGCCCAAGGCAAGGAGGATCAGTTGGGGTACATCGTGGGTGGCCATTGCTCATTGGCAATGATGTCCCTGCGTGGTGGAATAAATCTCAGGACCTTGAACAATCTGCCCCGCTAGAATTTCAGTGGGAGCAATGTTAAAGAGATGGGCTCAAAAGTTAACCTCATGCAGGGGCACAAATTGAGCTCTCCCTCTCCAAGTTAAAGAGCATCACCCGTTGCAAAAGCATTAGACGCAGAATTTCCTCCCCGTTCCCGAACCATCCTAGTCGTTCCGGGGCAGGGTTGTGGAAGTCCATGGACAGACGTTGATGCAGCAAGGAGCAGGGGCGTGACCTGGCACCCAGGTTCTGCTGCTTCATCTTGCCTTGGTGCCTCGGGGAAATTCCCACCACTTCTGAGTCCAGCTCCGTCCTGGCCTGGCAGCCGCTCCATTTTGGTGTGTAGGGGCAGAAGCGGTATCGTTATGCAGCATCCAACGTGGCTGTGTTTGCCCCTCAGTGAGCCACTACACCAACAGCAAAGAGCAGAAGTGCTGTTTGGATGGCATCAGCTTGATCCCAATGAAGAGGAGCTGTGAGGAGCGGGCAAAGAGGGTGAAGGAGGAGGATTGTCGGAGAGCTTTCCTCGACTGCTGCGAGTACGCGGTCGCACTGAGGAAGAACCAGTCCTCTACGACGGATGTGGTGGGCAGAAGTAAGTGTGGGTCGGGACGGGGACCCTCCGTACTCACCCTGGTGAGTGCTGTTGACAAAGCGCCAGAGGAACAGCTATGTTCTTGGGGTCTTTCTACTGGGGAGAGTTAGGCAGGGAAGTCACTTCACCAGTGCTTTGTGGTTGAGGGGGTCAGGTGGCCGATCGGGTGCCCATTACTAAGCAAGAGGCCCGGACAGCGCTCATAATGGGACACGATTTCAGCCACCCACCCAATGAGGAACAGTCATTGTGGTCAATGGATATCAACATTGTGTGGGGATGGTAGTCGCTATAGGCAGTGGATATCAGTATTGGGTGGGGAATGTAGTCAATTGTGGTCAATGGATGTCAATATTGGGTGGGGATTGTATTGTAGTCAATGGTTATCAATATTAGTTGGGAATTATAGTCCTTGTAGTCAATGGATATCAATATTGGGTGGCAATTGTGGTCGCTATAGGCAGTGGATATCAGTATTGGATGGGGATTGCAGTCAATTGTAATCAATGAATATCAATATTGGGTGGGAATTGTATTGTAGTCAATGGTTATCAATATTGTGTGGGGACTGTAGTCCTTGTTGTCAATGGATATCAATATTGGGTGGGGATTGTAGTCCTTGTAGTCAATGGGTACCAACGCTGAGAACCATTTGTAACTTGAACTATTCGTGTCGGAAATGGACAGACCCAGTGTGTGGGAGAGGGTCGCAGAAACACTGGCAATGGGAGAGCGAACAGGCACGGGAAGAGCGGCCCCCAGCCAGCCTCACTGTCTCAGTGAGTGAGGGGGTGAGTCTGTTCAGTGTCCTGGCTCCGCTCGGGTCCCCCCAGCCCCCGGTTGTTGTGGCTCGGGGTGGGGAGAGAAGGCCCCAGGAAATGTCCCGTTCCCACCCGGCAGAAGATCCCTGCAGCCCCGCAGCAGCCGCTGGATCCACCTCCATCCATCCCAAACGCTTGTTCATAAGTACGGGCTGTCCGTAAGTTGGGTGTTCGTATCCTGGGGAGGATCTGTAATATGGTCTCATAAATCGAATTGAATGTTCTGAGGGAATTATCAGGATGTCTGCTGAAGGATCAGACAGCGCAGAAACCGGCCCTTACTTTGGACTTCTCCATGGCGGAGACTGAGGTAGTTCAGTCACTGAGCTCAGCCAGAACCGAGGTTGATCCAATTTTGGATATTGGAGGAATAATGGGATATGCGGAGACTGCAGGAAAACGGTGCTGAGGTCCCAGATCAGGCCAAGGTCTTGTTGAATGATAGAACAGGCTTGAGGGGCTGAATGGTCTACTCCAGCTCCTATCTCTTATGTTACTATGAATTCTGTGTCAACCAGCCTTTGAGGGTATTTCAATTGGTCCATATCGGGCACTGCAAGAATGTTAAAATATAAAATTATACAGCTCTTTTTGAGATCAATGGAATGAAACTGGCTGGAAATTAACCTCAGCGGTGAAATCTTATCCCTAGCGTCGGGGAGTGAGGAGGACGACTTTTTTGATGAGACCCAGGTCCGTATTCGCAGTTTGTTCCCACACAGCTGGCTTTGGAGGACGTCTCAGGGCATGGTCAAAGGGAACAACAGGTATGGCTCCACACCGTGACACGTGGCCGCCCCTCTCCGTCTGTCTGACTCCCTCCCCTCGCTCTCGTCCACACCCACAACCAACGGGGACGTCACTGGAACACTGCCCACAATGGCTCAGGCCGTCATCTAACAAGACTCAAGTGGTCGCACTTCAGTAAGTCCCACAGCAGGCTGACGTGGAGATATGTTGCTGATCCTCCATCACTCTCGTGTTGCTGGTTTCCATCCTCGACAACAGTGACTGGTTAGGCACAAAGAGAACCTGTATTAACCAGCAATTACCTTCATTGGATCAGTTAAAAACAGACATGCAATTCACACAGTTTGGTTAACGACAAGCAGCAGTTCATACAAGACCAAGTGTCCGTGGTTTTGGGTTATGATTTGATTTATTATTATTGTCACGTGTACCGAGCTACAGTGAAAAACTTTGTTTTGCATGCCATCCATACTGATCATTTCATAACAAAGGTGCATTGAGGTAATAAAAGGGAAAATGATAACAGAATGCAGAATGTATGTGTAACAGAGAAAGTGCAGTGCAGGCAGACAGTAAGGTGCAAGGGCCATAATGATGTAGATTGTGAGGTCAAGAGTCCATCTTATTGTGCTAGGGGACCATTCAATAGTCTTATAACAGCGGGATAGAAGCTGTCCTTGAGCCCGGTGGTATGTGCTTTCAGGCTTTTGTATCCTCTGGCTAATGGGAGGGGGGAGAAGAGAGAATATCTGTGGTGGATGGGGTCTTGATTATGTTGGCTGCTTTCCTGAGGCAGTGAGAAGTGTAGACAGAGTCCATGGAGGGGAGGCTGGTTTCGGTGATGTGTTGGGCAGTGTCCACAACTCTCTGCAGTGTCCTGCAGTCTTGGGCAGAGCAGTTGCCATACCAAGCTCTGATGCATCCAGATAGGATGCTTTCTGAGGTTCATCGATAAAAATTGGTGAGGGTTAACTGGAACATAATGAATTTCTTTAGCCTCCTGAGGAAGTAGAGGTGCTGGAACGGGAGTTCACACTGGCCAGGTGTCCCCCTTGACCCCGACGTAATCTCTACATATCTCACGTTGGGTCACCCACTTCCGCAATGGTTGGTCTCCGGAGTTTTTGCTTCTTATTCGCTTTTCTTATCAGTTCCAATGTTTTGTTTCGATTTGGTTGGCTCTGGCTTATCTGGCTCGCCTGGGACCACTGCCCATTGGATCTGGCCCAGGGCTAGGGGCAGTGGTACCTCACTGCTCTTTCACCAAAGAAGGACTTGTGCCTCGTGTCACTTGCCTCGTTTCTCCCGGTCGGGCCAGTTCCAACCAGTCCCAGCCGCCTCAAGCCAGTGGCCCGGTTCAGCTTACCTCAGTTCACAGAGTGATTCTTCTCAAAGTCTGCGGCTCCCAGCCAGCACAGGATCTTCCCCCCGACAGTGCTGTGGGAGCTCCTTCACCGGAGGCACTGCAGGGGTTCAAGAAGGCTGCTCACCTGCCCTCCTCCCTGCCCCTCCCTACCTCCTCAAGGGCAACTAGGGACAGGCAATAAATGCTGGCCCTAGCAGGGCTCCCAGAGTGGGTTATATCTAATGATGTTTCTTTATAAGAGACTTACCTTTCAATATTTCCTAAACACTCATGCAATCATGACTGAGCCGAGGTCAATATATTCCTGGGGGACGAGGGGAAGTGAGAGGTTGGGGGGTAGTAGACAGCAATGCAGTGACAATCAGATCACCAATGCCCTTCTGAAATGGCGGAAGCGTTTAGAGGGCCCGAGTGGCCTTCTTCTGCTCCTGAGTTTTGTAAGCAGGTGATGTTGGTGGAGGGACAGTTACGTGTGGGGTGTGCAGAGAGCCCCCTCCTCTGGTGGTGGTGGGGGGGGGGGGTAGGGGGGGTGGGGAGTGGGCAATGTCCACATAAGGGGTCGATGTGACCTTAGTTTAATGTCTCACCTGGGAGAACGCACCTCCCTCTGTACTGTTCCGGGGCAGTGGCCTTAAGTTTTGTGCTGAAGCAAAAGGAAGCTGCGACCTTCCGGCTTAGAGATGAGCGCGCTACCTACTGAACCGAGGTGAACTCAACCAGCATAACTAGCTCATCAACCCAGTCAGCATTCAACCCAGCAAAGGGCAGTGTGCAGTGATGCATCCAACAAATGCTGAGCAGGCAAAGGTTTCAAACGACAGTGACAATCTCCATTTTAATTCCCCACTCTGACCTCCTGCGCTGTGATATTGAGGCCTAAAGCAAACTTGAGGAGCAACATCTCACCTCTCACCTTCTGTCTGGGCACCTCCCAGACTCTACCTGAACTTCAGGTAACTCACTTTCTCTGTGTCAGAACTGGCCAGTCCTGCTGCAAGTCATCCTTCTGTGACGTTGGCTGAGATTTTTCCTCTCATTACCACAGCTCTGCATTTCACAGGTTTTATGTTCCTTTGTTTGTGTTCTCACCCTGTGTTTGCCCTCAATTGATGGCCTTTGTTCATGTTCTCTCCTTCTATCTGTCCCCATTAACCCTAACCCATTGGCCAACTACAACTTATCCCCACAGCAGTCCTGCCCTCACCTTATCAGAAATATACCCTTTGTCCTATCCATCCCACTCCAACTTCTCCACAACTTTCTTTTCTCTTTTTCCAAGTCCTGACAAAGGGTCTTCAACCTGAATCATTAATGCTGCTTCTCTCTCCACAGATGCTGCCTGACCTCCTGAGTGTTTGCAGCAGTTTCTGATTTTATTTCCGATTTCCAACAGCTGCAATGTTTTAAAATGCCCATTTACAAAGCCCTTTTGCCATCCTGTGTGTATCATTCCAGGTTCTCAATGCTTATGTATGTTCTCCTGTGTCACTAGGGTGAGAATTGACATTCCCGATTCCATAACCACCTGGGAAATTCAAGCCGTTGGCCTGTTTGAGAATAAAGGTGAAAATCTTTTGGTCCAACGTTCTGAAATGATTGATGCATTAAATTACTTTGCACATGTTCAGTGGAGGAGTCTGTCCACTTCAACTCAACATTGTAACAGCAGCTAAATACAGTAAAACTCTGATAATCTGGCATCCAGTTGGTTGGATCTCCTGATAGTCCGGCATCCTGCTCACCCATTGCTCCAGAGCATGAGCTGGGGATCGCGAATGCAAACAGGATGTGCAATGGGAACTGGGATTGGGACTGAGGGTGGGGTATACGGTCAGAGCTGAGGTTGGGGTCCAGAACACCGGGGGTCAGGGATGTGGGTGGGCTTGCATTCGGGGTCCGGAGATCTTGTATGTTCCTCACTCCCTTTAAACTCACTGGGTTCACTGGAAAATTTATTTTACTAAAGTGTGCAACGTGTAATAAGAGTGAAATGAAAATGCTGGGCTGTTATTCGGAGGAACATCTAATAGTCCAGTAAATCCAACCATCCACCTCCAAGGGCCCGAGGGTGCCAGATTATCGGAGTTTTATTTACGTGTGTTCAATGTGGAGAAGTGCCGATGAATAACTATTATGTAGTTATTGTTGTGGATAATAGAAGAGTTGTCAAATCCCACAGCCCAGAGACAGGCCCTTCGGCCCACCGAGTCCCTACTGACCATCAAGCACCCATTTACAGCAAACCTACACCAATCCCATTTTATTTTCCCCACATTCCCATCAACTCCCTGTAGATTCCGCCGCTCCCCCACACACTGGGGACAACTTACAGCGGCCGATTGACCCACCGACCCGCACGTCGTTGGGAAGTGGGAGGAAACCGGAGCGCCCGGGGGAAACCCACCAGGTCACAGGGAGAACGTGCAAACTCCACACACCCGGAGGTCAGGATCGAACCTGGGTCTCTGAAGCTGTGAGGCAGCAGCTCTACCACTGTGCCACTGTGCTGACCAATATAGAAATATTTAATGTTCTGGCCAAGATTACTTCTGAGGCACTAGTGTTGGCTTTTATAAGAACTAAGCAAACACTACTGGAACATTTTCTTATTGTCTACCATTTAATAACCCTTCACATTTTTGATATTCATGTATGCCCATGTTTATTCCTTTTACATAAAAGGTTTCTGTGTCGCGGAACCTAAGCCATTGAAAGTTTTCCGGAAGGTGTTCATATCTTTACGGCTGCCGTACTCTGTGAAAAGAAACGAACAATTGGAAGTGAGAGCGATATTGTACAATTATCTCGACACTCCACTTGAGGTAAGGCGAACACCCTCGGTCCTTCATCATTAGTGTAGATGTGGCGATCAGATGGTTGGTGAGATGGGGGGGAAATGTCACCTGTCTTCCTTGTGAAACAAAATGAAGATTTGAAGTTGATGCAGAGGGGGAGCAGCGATCGTAACTGCCACCACAACAAGTGGAGTGAATCAGAAACCAATGATTCATTGAAGTAATGCGGGGTGCACAGAGGAGCAGATAGTGGATCCAGATTCTACCGCTCACCTACACACTGGGGGCAACTTAGAGCTAATAAACCCACCGACTCGCACGTCTTTGGGATGTCGGAGGAAACCGAAGCACTGGGGGGGGGGGGGGAGCCAAGCAGTCACAGGGAGAATGTGCAAGCTCCACACAGACAGAGATCCAGGTTCAATCCTGACCTTTGAGGATGTGACGGGGGAACCGGTAGATGTAATGTATTTAGATTTCCAAAAGGCATTTGACAAGTTGCCACATCAGAGGCTGGTGCAGAAATTAAGAGCTGAAGGTGCTGGGGGAAATGTGTCAGGATGGATTGAAAACTGGCTGTCACTTGGAAAACAAGGAGTTAGATTAAATGGGTCATCTCCAGGCTGAGGGGTGTAACCTGTGGAGGACCCCAGGGGTCAGTTCTTCACCCCGAATTGTTTACTATTTATATTAATGACCTGTTTCACGGAATGAAATGTAAGGTTTCCGAGTTTGCCAGTGATACGAAAGTAAGTGGTTACATGAATCGTTAACGTAAATGGTGTTGTTCCAGCATTGATCCACGTGGAAATCAACAGCCAGCTGATGCATCTCAACAGAAGCCCCGGCATCTTCTCGTTGACTGACCTGAGAACTCTGAAAACGTCCAGGGGATGTTGGAGCTGATCCCTGAGTCATTGATGCCCCTTCAACCTTACCTCTCTCCCCTCTACCCGACACCACAGAGCTCTCTTTTATCCATCCAGTCCTAACCACACATTACAAACTAACAATGACACAGAAGGAGGCCATTCAGCCCATTGGGTCTACACTGGCTTCTAGCTGACCAATCCCATCAGTCCCCTTCCCTGTAACCTGTCCTCTCTCACACGCCCAACCACTTCCCGTCCCGATTTCCCTGCCACTAGGAGTGATGGAGGAGCCGATCGACATACCTTTGGGATGTGGGAGGAAACCAGGGAGAACGTGCAAGCTGCACGCAGACAACACCCGAGGTCAGGATCGAACCTGGGTCTATGGAGCTCTGAGGCAACTGTTTTACCCACTGCACCACCTTGCCGTGGCTGAGAGGGTGTCTGCAGCCTCTGAGGTAGCGAAGGTTCCCAGAAGTTTACAGAAAGTGCTTTGGATGCTGTGACACTGCTGAGAATTCAGTGCTTTTCCTCCTTGGGATCCACTGCCATTTCTTTGGAATTCTCAGCTCGAACTTCCCGAGAACTTGTTAGTTTCCTGCTCCTGGACTGAGGAACCGTAGCGATCACTGAACTAACTGTCCCCGTTCCCTTCCAGCTGAAAGTGTACATGAAACCCGTCGATGTTCTTTGTAGCCCCGCCACGGGTGACAAGAACGTAAGGAAGGTGACCGTCAAAGCGAACTCCGGCTATCCCATTTATTTCTCCGTTGTCCCCCTGGCTATCGGCAACATCCCAATCACCATCATTGCCTACAACAACGACCTGTTCATAAATGACGCTGTCACGAAAATCCTCAAAGTGCTGGTGAGTAGATACCATCTGGCGTACATATTGCTCTGTGCCTGCGATGTGCTGCAAGTCAGTCTGTCATCGCACCCGTGCACACATGGACCTGTGCACATGACAGTAACCTCAACCTTGACTTTCCTTCAGCTGTCAGTTTTTCTGCAGAATGCACTGTTTCCGTCCACGGCCCACCACCTGGATTTTTTTCTTGTTTGTTCACTTCTGGCAACATTCACGCCGCAAGTTTGCCTGCTGTTGTACGTTCTCCCACTGACCCATCAGCTGCTGTCAGACCACACAGAGCAGCTGGAGCTGAGGTTGCAATTGCTCTGGAGTGCCCAGGGTGCAGGGGGTAGGTTGGTCACACCACGGGCGCAGGAGAGGGATTGGGTGACCACCAGGAAGGGCGGTCAGGGCGGGCAGGTAGTGCAGGAGTCATTCCTGCTGACCCTGTTACCTCGACTGACGTGTCGAACATAAGGCTCCAGACCAAGGTTCAGTACAACCTAATCGTTATTAACACTCGAGTTACTTAAGCGTGCATGTGTACCACTGACTTCCAATCACTATTGGGTTACTGTTCCAGCTTATCAATCCTTACACTCAGACTCATGGCTTGGACTCAAGTACGAGCTGTGTGAAGTGAACTGGCCAGGTTCACTCCGCCAGGGTTGGAGGCTTCTCTGATTTCGGACCTCAGGGCCCTCCTTCCCGCGATGTCCTCCCTGGGTTGTCGCTTCCGCTGTTCCAGATGGTCCTTCTTTTGTACGATTTTCCTTCCAATCTTCTTCAGCCTTTCTGTGTTCTTACCCCTGTCCTGGACCCTCACGGTGCTGAAGTCAATCACTCAGATTGCCATTTATTCAAGGACTGGGTAAACAGGACACATCTGTTTCTCTTCTGACAGCATCCTCCCGAACGATCCTGAAGGGCCGTTAGTCCCGTATCCGCTCCCTTATTCACACCAGTGTGTGTTTCTGTTCACCCCTCAAATTCCTGCCGGTGCCATTCCACAATTACCCCCACCATCTGCTTCCTGAATTACAAGTGTGTCCGTCGTGCTTTTGCAATTCGTCCAGATGTTCCTCTCACGGGATGGCAGTTCCCAAAACATTTTTAGAGTCGTAGAGTCATACAGCACAGAAATAGGCCCTTCAGCCCAACTTTTCCATGCTGACCAACATTCCTCTAAACTCGTCCTATTTGCTCGCATTTGGCCCACATCCCTCTGAACCTTTCCGATCCATGTAACTATCCAAGTATCTTTTAAATGTTGTTAATGTGCCTGCCTCAAACACTTCCTCGTTCTATGTACTGACCAGTCTCTGGGTGAAAAAGTTGCCCCTCAGGTTCCTGTTAAACCTCTCCCCTCTCACCTTAAACCTGTGCCCTCTAGTTCTTGATTCCCCAACCCTGGGAAAAGAACAGAGCACGTTCACCCTATCTATGCCCCTCATGATTTTATACACCTCTTTAAGATCACCCCTCATTCTGTCAACGTTTTGAGTCAGGACACTTCTTCGGGACCTGACCCTGAGTCCTGAGTCCTGAAGAAGGGTCCCAACCTGAAACGTTGACCGCCTGCTTTTCTCCACAGATGCTGCCTGGCCTGCTGAGTTCCTCCAGCATCATCGTGGTTTTCATCTAGATTCCAGCATCTGCAGTCCTCAGCCCTCATTCTCCTACGCTCCAATGAGAAAAGTTCCAACCAGCTCAACCTCTCTCCATAACTCAGTCCCTCGTGTCCTGGCAACATCCTCGTAAACCTCCTCTGCCCTCTTTCCAGCTTAATGGCATCTTTCCTGTCACAGGGTGACCAAAACTGAACACAATATTGCAAATGCAACCTCTGTATGACAACTGTAACATAACCTCCCAACTTCTATACTCAGTGCCCTGACAGATGAAGGCCAGAGAGCCAAAAGCCTTCTTCACCACCCTGTCCACCTGTGACACCACTTTCAGGGAACCATGTACTTGTACTCCTGGGTCCCTCCGTTCCACAACACTCCCCAGGGCCCTACTGTTCACTGTGAAAGTCCTACCCTCATTTGTCTTCCCAAAATGCAACACCTCGCACATCCAAATTAAACTCCATTGACCATTCCTTGGACCATTTACCCAGCTGATCGAGATCCCTCTGTAAATCCTGACAACCACCTTTCTTCCTTACTTGTTCTGTGCCCGAGGTCAGCTCTGCGTGGGCACAACTTCATTTTCTCCCGTTTGCTGACCAGCTGTTGACCACATGACCTCCCTTCACTGTGCCCTTTGGTCTGTAGTTCCCTCCATCTTGTTCCAGTCAGAGTGTCCTCCCAAAGCTGATGGGATACTTGACACCTTCTCTCTGGCTGCCTTCCCCTCTCAAACTGGTGGCCCACTGAGGGTTGGGGGGGGGGGCTGATCCCCTCCCAGAGGAAAAGAGCAGAAATACCCCCAGTTTCTGGCATCATGGAGGCCTTTACTGAACAGAAGGGGAGCAATGGTGTTTGGGGAATCTACTGGGGTCGGATAGGTGTTTCTGTGGCTGCAAATGAGACTCCAGGATGGTGTGTTACATCCCTGGTGCAATTAACTGTTTCCCTTACAAAGATGAGAAGATAGTGGAGACATGGAAAGACTTCAAAGTGACAATGGGATTAGTGAAGTATTACCAGGGTGCAAGTCAATTGCTCCCTGAAAGTGGCCACACAAGTAGACAGAGTAGTAAAGAAGGCGTGCGGCATGCTTGCCTTCATCGGTCCGGGCATTGAGTATAAAGGTCGGGAAGTCCTGTTGCAGCTGTATAAAACTTTGTTGGGCCACATATGGAGTATTGTATGTAGTTCTGATCACCCCATTACAGGAAAGCTGTGGAGATTTTCGAGAGGGTACAGAAGAGGTTCACCAAGAGGTTGCCTGGATTAGACAGCGTTAGCTATGAGGAGAAGTTGGACAAATTTGGATTGTTTTTCTGGAGTGTCGGAGGCTGAGGGGCGACCTGATAGATGATTATAAAATTGTAAGAGGCGTAAACAGGGTAGACAGTCAGGGTCTTACTCCCAGGGTGGAAATGTCAAATAATAGAGGCCATAGCTTTAAAGTGAGAGGGGGAAAGTTTAAAGGAGATTTACAAGGCAAGTCTTTTACACAGAGAGTGGGAGGTGTCTGGAACTCGCTGCCGCCGTAAATGGTAGAAGCAGATACGATAGCAATGTACATGAGGCATTTAGACCGACAAGTGAACAGGCAGGTTGTGGACGGATATGGATCATGTGCAAGAAGATGGGATTCGTTTGGATTGGCATCTTGGTCGGCACAGACATGGTGGGCTGAATGGCCTGTTCCTGTGCTGTACTGGTCTGTGTTCTGACTGGAAGGCATTGCTGATTAGCAGAGATTAAATGGTCTGAGATCCAGCTCAGGTTGTGTCCATCAAGGTTCCTACATCAGTGATGCCAATGAACATAATGTCATGTAGTGTCGGTCAGTTTGCTGTTTATTCATGTGGTTCCTCATTTGCTCATCCAGGGAGAAGGTGTCATGAAGACTGAAGAGAAAAGTATCTTTGTTAATCCCAAAGGTAAGATTAGACTGCACTTAGAAGCCCATCTTCCATCATAGCCGACCAAAAATGTATCTTCCCAGCTGATGAAGAATTGAGAGAAAGTTAATGCCCAGGGCTTGTCATTTGAGGTCAGTGAGCAACGTCTCACCTGTAGTCACAAGGTTGTGGCTTCAGATCCTACAGGAAGGGAGCTCTGAACCCAAACAAGGCCTGGTCTCTGAGCTAGGACGCTAAATGGAATGGGGTCAAACAGCACAGGCAGAGGCCCTTCGGCCCACCACGTCTATGCCAACCTTCAATTACTCATCTGCACAGATCCCATTTCCCAGCACATGGTGTTCCTGGGCATTACCTTGACCAGTGGAATGATCTCAGCCATGCTTCCTGGCCCATATTTCCTTCTCATCTAACATCACTGATCTTTCTTTACTTGCATTTATTGCCCATCCTTAATTGTCCCTGAACTCAGGAGGTAGTCAAGAATGAACCACATTAGAGGGTCTGTGGTCACACCTGCCCAGGAAGTAGGCGTCCTTCCTGGAAGGACATTAGTGGGCTCGATGGCACTCTGATCATCTCAGGCGCACCATCACTGAGGTCGTTCCTTCTCCCGCAAATTCCAGACTTCTATCGAGTTAATTCCTTTACGGATTGTGTTTTCATCTGTCTGTGTATTTTTTTTAATCAGTGAGGAGCTCCTATCAGATTTTTGAAGAATTACCAACCAACATGGTCCCGGACACTGACTCCTACCTTTACATTCGAGCCAGAGGTAAGTACAGCCACTGACAAAAGGTGGGCACAGTAACAATGTGTGGCATTCTCCACTGATTATCAATAACTTTCCTTCCTGACACATGAACAGAGGGGAGCAGGAGTAGGCCACTCGGCCCATCCAGTCTGCCCCATCATTCAATAAGATCATGGTGACCCCAACTCCACATTCCCAACTATCATCGGTAACTTTCACCGCCGCCTTGTTTCTGAAGTAAACCTCTGACAAACCGCTGTCCGACCTTCGGGAAATCTATTTACTTCGGCATCTGGCTCACCAGGTAATGTTCGCTGCCTTCCCTTTCAATTCGACAGGGCTCCCGTTTCCCGCTCCCTTTAGACTACTGGGACCCCAATTACCATGTTTCATTTAAACTCACTGGGGCCCAGTTTCCTGCCCCCTTTAAACTCATTGGAGCCCCCGTTCCCACACTCCCTATAAACTCACTGAAACCCCCGTTCCCACACTCCCGGTAAACTCACTGGGACCCGGTTCCTGAACTCGATCTCGACTCACCGGGGCCACTGTTCCCGTGCTCCCTTTAAACTTATCGGGTCCACTGGAAAATATTTTATAATACAGTGTAACATCTACAAAGATGAATTAGGTCAGTGTATTAATCGGGAATAGCATCCAACAGACCCGAAAATCTCCCCGTCCACCACCACCGAAATCATCACTGTGCCAGATTATCGTTTTCCTGTATCGCTGCCTTAAAAGTACTCAAAGACTCTGCTTCCATCGCCCTTGAAGGAAGAGAGTTCCAAAGACCCTCTGAGTAAAAATTTCACCTCTCCTCTGTCTTAAATGGGGGACGCCTTATTTTGAATCAGTAAACCCCCACCCCCTCCTACCTTCAAGAAAGATCCTTTCCACATCTCTATGCTTAACTGCTGGTATACAATTTATATATTTTTGAGAAACATACCATAATATTTTGGAAATAAAAGCAGAAAATGCCAGAAATACCCAGCAGGTCTGGAGACAGAAACAGATTAATAGTGCTCCATCACTGTACCTAGATACCTCTAGGATTCGATCATCACACACTGTTGTGGTGTCACCCTAGCTGAGCACTGGGCAGCTCCCCCAACCAAATAATGACTTCACACCATCTCTGGCTGTGGACAACCTATTGGATGAAAAGCAAAATCTGCAGATGCCGGAAACCTGAGATAAACATCGAGAATGTGAGGAATACTCTGCAGGTCAGGCAGCATCTATGGAGAGAGAAACAGAGTCAATGTTTCTGGTCAACGATCAGAACTATTCTATTGGACCTCGAGCTGAGTTCTGAAATTCCATCAGAAACTCTGCGTCTGCTTCCTGGCAAGTTCTGAGTTGTTGAGAAAGGAGAGGCAGGATGGAAGGAGGAGGTCTATGATTGGTGGAAGACGGGGGTGGATGATAGTTGGCAAGGTTCATATTTATTGCCCCTGGGAAAGTGGTGGTGAGCTGCCTTCTTTAATTGCCAGTGAGGAACATTGTTCCTCAAAATGTTGGGTTAAAGGACTTTGATCCAAAGGAGCTTTGGGACAGGAAGGTGTGTGTCTCCCGTGAGGAATTTTGAAGAGGAGGTGTCCTGGTGGAGGACACTAATGTGTGAGGTATTAGAGTCTCATACAGCAAGGGAACAGGCCCTTCAGCCCATTGAGTCCATGCTGACTGTCAACCATCCCCCGGGTGCTCTGGTTTTCTCTCACATCCCAGAGACGTGCGGGTCGGTGGGTTAATTAGCTGCTGTAAATTGCCCCCGGGTGTGAGGGTGAGGGGTAGAATCTGGGGGGGAGTTGATGGGGGAACGCGAGGAGAATTTAAAAAATGGGATTTATGTGGGATTGGTGTAAATGGGTTCATGATCAGTGCAGACTCGATGGGCCGAAGGGCCTGTTTCCTGTATTTCTCCATATAGCTCATTTATTCTATTCAAACCCATCACAATCTTTTCCAGTGTCTGTCCTTGATCATTGTTCAAAGTCAAAGTCGAGTTTATTGTCAAGTGCACAGGTGCAATGAAAAACTTACTTGCAGCAGCATCACAGACACACAGCATCAGAGACACAACCTTCACAAGAGAAACATTAATTAAACATAAATTATCCAAAATCATACAAGAAAGAACACAATTAGAACGAAATAACAAAGACCGTTGAAGTGCAAAGTGGTCATAGTGTTGCTGTACTGAGGTAGTGATTAGGGTTGTAGAGGTTGGTTCAAGAACTGAATGGTTGAAGGGAAGTAGCTGTTCCTGAACCTGGTGGTGTGGGACTTCAGGCTTCTGTACCTCCTGCCCGATGGTAGCTGCGAGAAGATGGCATTTCCTAGTGCTTCTCCGTACTCAAGTCGAGGTTAGGGCAGCACGGTAGCGTAGCGGTTAGCGCGACGCTATTACAGCGCCAGCGATCAGGGTTCGAAACCCGTTGCTGTCTGTAAGGGGTTTGTACGTTCTCCCCGTGTCTGCGTGGGTTTCCTCCGGGTGCTCCGGTTTCCTCCCACATTGCAAAGACGTACGGGTAGGTTAATTTGGGTTTAAAATGGGCGGCGCGGACTCTTTGGGCCGGAAGCGCCTGTTACCATGCTGTAAATAAAATCTAAAATTTAAAAAAAAAGTTTTATGTAGGCACGGTAGTGTAGCAGTCAGCATAACGCTATTACAGCGCCAGCGACCCAGATTCAATTCTGGCTGCTGTCTGTAAGGAGTTTGTACGTTCTCCCCGTGTCTGCGTGGGTTTCCTCCGGGTGCTCCGGTTTCCTCCCACATTCCAAAGACGTACGGGTTAGGAAGTTGTGGGCATGCTATGTTGGCGCCGGAAGCGTGGCGACACTTGTGGGCTGCCCCCAGAACACTCACTGTGTGTTTCGATGTACATGTGACTAATAAAGATATCTTATCTATTGTCATGTACGGTGAGGTACAGGTACAACAAAAAACTTGCTTGCAGCAGCATCACGGTCCGACAGCACGCAGGGCGTAAATTATACGTATGTTAGAGATATAAAAACTGCAAAACACATTAGTGCAAGTTAAAAAGATTTACGGGAGACCCTGTTCACTGAGGACTTTTCTTTCAGGCGAAGTGCTGGGGGAAATGGTGGACAGCTCCTTGGATCCAAAGGCAATTGACCAGCTCATCCAATTGCCAACGGGCTGCGCCGAGCAAACAACAAGCCGCATGGCGCCCGCTGTGTTCGCTCTCAACTACCTGGACAAGAGCGAGCAGTGGCTCCCCCTGAAAGCCGAGCGGAAGGACGAAGCTCTGCGACACGTCGACTCAGGTGGCCACGGGGTGCTACTCTCCTCGACACACACTGCTGTTACGTGCAGAGCACAGAGCAGTACAGCGTGGGAACAGGCCCTTCGGCCCACAGTGTCTGTGCCGGACACAATGCTGAGTTAAACTAAATCTGTTCTGCCTGCACGTGATCCATATCCCTCGATTCCCTGCATATCCATGAGTCTGTCTAAAAGCCTCTTATCGTATCTTCCTTCTCTACCACCCCTGGCAGCCCCTTCCAGGGCACCCACCACCCTCTGTGGAAACAAACTTGCCCCGCACATCTCCTTTAAATTTTCCCCCCGTCACCTTAAATGCTCGTCCTCCTGTATTAGACATACCTGTGAAAAAGACTCTCTCTGCTCTATCTTTGGATCTCAGAATGTTATTAACTTCTATCAGGAACCAAGGTGACAAGACATCTTTAAAAAGTGACAATTGGAGAGTCATCCAGCAGGGAAACAGGGCCTTCGGTCCATCGAGTCCATGCCGACCAGTAACCACCCATTTACTCTAATCCCATTTTACTCTCCCCACATTCCCATCAACTCGCCCCCAGATTCCACCCCTAACCCACACACTGGGGGCAATTTATAGCGGACAATTAACCCACTGACCTGCAGGTCTTGTGGGAGGGAACCGGAGCACCCGGGGGGGGGGGGAACCCACGCGGTCACAAGGAGAACGTGCAAACCGCACACAGCGCCGGAGGTCGGGATCGAACCCGGGTCTCTGGGGCTGTGAGGCAGCGGCTCTACCCGCTGCGCCACTAAGATTTCCACAAGGAGGGGAGGCCGAGGGAAGGAGGGGCGTGTTGGAGAAGGGGAAAATGGGGACAGAGTGGGTTGGCAGGGGTCGGGGGGGCAGACAGTGGGAGGGAGAGGCTGAGGAGCGAGGCAGAGGAAGGGAGGGAGGAGGAGTAGTGAGGGGGAGGCAGGGGGAGGGGAGGGAATGGTAGTGAGAGGGGAGAGGTTATGCGGAGAGGAAGCTAAGGAGGCAAGGGGAAGGCGGAGGAGGGAAACCGTAGGGGAAGGAGGCAATGGCAGGGAGTGATGGGCAGAAGAGAGGGGGAGGGTGGGAGAGGAGAAAGAGAGGGAGGAGGGGAAGGAAGGGCGGGGAGGGGAGGATGGGAGAGGGAGGAGGACAGGAGAAGGGAGGGAGGGGAGGGGAGTGGGGGAGGAAAAGAGGGGGAGGGAGGCGGAGGGAACAGAGGAAGTGGGAGGGGGGAGGATGGGGAGGGGAGGGGAGAGGGTGCAAGGGGAGGGAGGGGAGGGGAGGAAGATGGGAGGAGGGGGAGAGTGGGAGAGGGGGGAGGGAGGGGGAGTGTGTGTGAGGGGGAGGGAAGGAGGGAGGGAGCTGCCTCTTGTCCAGATTTTGCTCCTCCAGTACTTACATCCATGAGACAATGAACTAAAACTCTCACCGTTAGTTTTATGGATGTAACTTTGATGCCGTTGACCAACCCAGTTGTGCAGGATTTGATGTCACTGTTTGGGAGCACGTTCCTCAGACCCGGTGTTCCTTTCACAGGATACAAGCGGATTCTGGAATTTAAGAAGCCGGATGGTTCGTACGCCGGATGGAGTCGTAATTCCGGCAGTACCTGGTACGTTGATTCGGTCTCCAACTGAAGCACGTGCTCTGGTATCTGCCCTGCCTCTGACCCCTCTCCCGGTCTCAGCAGGACTCAGTGACCAGGAGAGCAATGGTGATGTGACCGTGCTCACAGATAGACCGCTGGACCCCTTGGCCTACAGAGATGAGGTCACATCCTTCCCTCAGAACTAAAATGCAAGCAATTAAATACATCCAAAATTAAGATTTGTCTTAGTAACAGTAACCATGAAGCTACCAGATAGTTATAAAAACCCATCTCGTTCGCCAGTGTTCTTCAAGAGAGGAAATCTGTTGTTCTATACGTGACTATATGTAACTCCCTGTTCATCATCAGCAATAAGTGCAGGGATCACCAGCAATTCTCCAATCTTTCAACATTTGTTGCTGCAAGAAGAACTTGCTCCAACCTCAGTCTTAAATGACCATCCCCTGACCTTGTAACTGTGTCTCATCTTTTGAGGTTCTCCCGCTAGTGGAAACATCTCAACATCTACCCTGTCAAAACCCCCGTCAGGATCACCCCTCATCCCTCTAAATACCAAACAGTACAAGTTGAACTTCTTATACCTGGTTGTGTCTAAGCCTCTCACAACCTTCCCACCCCAGGAACTGGACAAGTGACTCTCTGCTGAACTGCTTCCACCACCAGTATATCCTTCCTTAAATAAGGTGAACAGAACTGTGCCCACTTTAAAGTTGTTGTTTGCTTTTTAAATTTTAAGTGAAAATAATGCAACAAAGTAGTCCACATGCTGAGTAGTCCCCATTTCCATCCTCCTCGCTCTCCAGGTTCCATGAACCCACTGCACACACAGGTCACCTCTCCTCCCCCATCTGGTTCTGGTTTCACTGCCATGCACCTCTCCCCTAATGGTTCCCTTTGTCATCTCCTTTAAGATATCTTTCTCTTTATTAGTCACATGTACATCAAAACACACAGTGAAATACATATTTTGCGTGGAGTGTTCTTGGGGGCAGCCTGCAAGTGTCGCCACGCTTCCGGCACCAACATAGCATGCCCGCAGCTTCCTAACCCGTACGTCTTTAGAATGTGGGAGGAAACCAGAGCACCCGGAGGAAACCCACGCAGACATGGGGAGAACATGCAAACTCCTTATAGGCAGCGGCCGGAATTGGACCTGGATCACTGGCGCTGTAATAGCGTTATGCTAACCGCTTTACTTATCAGAGTCAAGCACTGGTAGCCCCTTGTGTTCCTGCCTATCTCCCTCCGGCAGCTGTCTCCACCCTTCACCCTCCTCTCCCCTCCCCTCACCTCGCTCCATCTGCCTCTCATCTCTCTCCCTCTTTGTCTGCCTCCACCTATCACCTGCCACTGTCTCCCAACTCCACCCCCTCTCCAATCCCCACCTTGAACAACCTGCCCGTCATCTTCCACCCCTCCTCAGTCCACCAATCACCTCAGACCTCCCCTTCTCCTCTCTATACTGCCCGTCTCCCCCTCTCCACTCTCAGTCCCGACGCAGGGTCTCGACCCGAAACGTCGACACTTCCCTTCCCCCCACAGATGCCGCTCGACCCGTTGACTTCCTCCAGCAGATTGTCGGTGGTCTGCACACTCGTTGGCTTTCCAGCTCGATAACCCCTTTCCTGGTCCACTTGGCAGGTTGACAGCATTTGTTGCGAAGATACTCTCAATAGTTCAGACGCAGATCGCTGTGCGGACTGAACACATTCAAGAATCCGCCTTGTACTTGGTGAGAGGTCAGGATGACACCGGGTACTTCATGGATCTTCACCCAGTGTCCAACCGACAAATGCAGGTTGTGAAAACGTTTGTATTATTCGTTTCTCTGCAATTTTCTCTCGTTATTCGTCTTACTGGCTTCAACAGGGGCTAAACTCAGGTGGCCTTTAAAAATCGCTACACCCACCTCACCCCTCAGTCCCGCTCGTCTCCCAACAGGTGACATTAAGCTCAAAGTGACCTCGATGGTCATAGTCATACAGCCCATGTCTGTACTGACCATTGAGTAACCATCCAACAAATCCTGTTAGCCTTCTGTGCCTTGGTGCTTCATCTACGTGTTGTGAGGGTCTCTGCCTCCACCACCCCCTCAGAGACTGCGTTCCAGATTCCAGTCACCCTCTGGGTGAGAAAAATCTTCCTCAGATCTCCTCTAAATCTTCTGCTCCTCGCCGTAAACTGATACCCTCTGATTATAGGCAACAAATATCTATCTACCTTATCTACGCCCTTATAAATTTGTACATCTCTCTCAGGTCCCCCCTCAGTCCCCTCCATGCCAAGGAAAGCAAACCCAGCCAATACAGACTCTCCTCGTCGCTGGAACGCTCCGTCCCAGGCAACATCCTGGTGAATCTCCTCCGCACCCTCTCCAGTGGAGTCACATCCTTCCCACAGTGTGGTGTCCACAAATGCACGTAGTCCTCCAGCTGTGGCCTCACCAATGTCCGATGTACCTCCGAGACCACAGGCCAATGAACACAGGGAAACCCTGGGCTGGACTTTTCTCTCCTTCAGGGGGTCTCTTCTCTCTGCTCCTTTGACCACTTTGATTCTCCCTCTCATTCTGCGAGCAACTTTAAACATGAAGTGTTCCCAGTTGAACTTGCTGCCCAGATCACTTCAGCCAGGTTTTTGGGGAAGTGGCTCAGATTTAACATGGACCTTTGACAAGGTTCCACATGATATTCTTGGCAGCAAAGTTGAAACAGATGACAGAAGAGGAACATTGATAGCTTGGATACGATGTTGGCCAAGCAGCAGACAGGAGGGTGTCCTGGTGAATGGTTGTTCACGGACTGGGGGGGCACACTGAATAGTGGCGTTCCACAGGGATCAGCGTTGGGACCATTGCTTTTGTTGATTTCCATAAAAGACCCAGACTAGGAGTGCAAGCCACAGTTTTTAACTTTGCGGATAACACAAGACTTGGCAGTGCTGTGAACCGTGAAGAGGCCAGTGATAGACTGCGGCAGGGGATAGACAGGCTTGTGGGGTGGGCAGGTGTACAGCAGGTGAAGTTTTATGGGGAGAAATGTGAGGTGATGTATTTTGGCAGGAAGGACGAGGAGAGGCAACGTAGAGGGATGGATACTGTTCTAAAGGGGTGCAGGATAGAGGGAGGTGGGGGTCAGTGAAAGCGGGCGGGGTGAGAAAGTGGTTAATGAGGCAGACACAGTTCTGGGCTTTATCAGTGGAGGCAGGGGGTATAAGAGCAGGCAAGTCATGCTGACCATGGATAAAGCACCGGTGTGGACTCAGCTGGAGAACTGAACTCGGTTCTGGTCACTGCAGTAGAGAAAGAATGTGAAGGTGTGAGAGAGGGTCCGGAGGAGAGTTTATGAGGGTGGTTCCTGGGCTGAAGGGCACAGTTACAAGGATAGGTCAGAGAGGGGGGGACTGTTGTCTTTGGCAAAGAGGGGAGGTCTGATATACAATGATGAAGGTTCGGTGGCAGCGTGGACGATGCGGGCTGTTCCTGGTGGTGGAGGGCTCGCCAACCACGGGTCACGGGGAGAAAAGGAAGGGGAAGGGAACTGAGTGACACAAGGAAGGATGTTCTATTATGCAGAGTGTGGCGGGAATCTGGACCCCACTGCCTGCAGATGTTCCATTGTGGAATTCCAGAGGGAGCCGGATAAATCCATGGTGGAGAAAGATGTGTAAGGCAGCTGAGGAAGGGTGCAACTGGATAGTCGCTCTGGCAGAGAGCTGGCACAGAGATGATGGGCCAAATGGCCTCCTTCTGTGCTATAACCATTCTATGACGGTTGCCCTGGTGACTTTTCCAACACTGAAACTTCCCAACGGTAGGTGAGCCGGGGAAACAACCTGAGCCATTGGCCACACCCTTCCCTGGGGAGTTGAATGGGTCTGTGCTCACTGACGTCCCTCCCCACCCCCCACCACCCCTGGACAACCCCTCACCCACATATCCCACGCCTGTCCGGTCCTGATGTCCCACACCCATCTCTGGACCTGGTCTAGGTAGCAGCAGTGTCCTCTGTTGGTCCAGGGAGAAGGCCCCAGCCCCAACCCTCCCCTGAAACCAGTCGGGTCCCTCCCGAACTTCATAAAAACCGCCCGAATTCTCGAATGTTGGAGACTTGTTAAAAACCATTGTTGAAATGAATCATTCAAAAGAAAAACTAAAAACCTAAAACATGAACACGTAAAAAGATAAACAGAAAAAAATCTAAAATTTGAATAAGTAAAAAGAAAAACTAAAAATCTAAAACTTCAATAATTAAAAACACTTAAATAATACAGCGTAATTCAGAAGAAGTCGCTTACTTCCTTCAGTGTGTCCGATGTCCTTGGCTGTCAGTCACCAGTGAAATCAATGTTGTGGTTGGTCTTACATTGTGTGGGGATTGCACTGGGATTCACTCGGAATAGAACATAGAACATAGAACAGTACAGCACAGGAACAGGCCCTTCAGCCCATGAGGTTGTGCTGAACTAATTAAGCTAATGACACCTGATCCCTTCTGCCTGCACATGGTCCATATCCCTCCACTCTCTGCACATTCATGTGCCTATCTAAGAGCCTCTTAAACACCTCTATCGTATCTGCCTCCACCACCACCCCTGGCAGCGCATTCCAGGCACCCACCGCTCTCTGTGTAAAAAACTTGCCCTGTATATCTGCTTTGAACTTTCCCCTTCTCACCTTAAATGCGTGTGCTCTATTATTAGACATTTTGACCCTGGGATATAGATGACGTGATGATCTCTTTATTGGTCACATGTACATCCAAACACACAGTGAAATGCATCTTTTTCTGTAGAGTGTTCTGGGGGGCAGCCCACAAGTGTTGCCACACTTCCGGCGCCAACATAGCACGCCCACAACTTCCTAACCCGTACGGCTTTGGAATGTGGGAGGAAACTGGAGCACCCGGAGGAAACCCACGCAGACACACGGGGAGAACGTACAAACTCCTTACAGACAGTGGCGGGAATTGAACCCGGGTTGCTGGCGCTGTAATAGCGTTACGTTAACCGCTACACTACCATTCCTGCCTGGTACCGGCTGTTTCCTCTCATAATTTTATAAACCTATCAGGTCTGGTGGACGATACCACAATGAGCTGATGGATTCTAAGTCCGTCAGTAAGTCCTGGAGTTGGTGCCTTTTAAAGGGAAGGACACCATGCAGAACCACCAGTAAGTGGTCATCAGGTTCCAGCCCACTGCCCACAACCAGACCAAGGTGGTATTCATTGTAAGGAAGTTCTGCCAAGAACTCAGGGTTAACACTGACTCTCTGTGCCAACCGACTGATCTCTCAATGTTTATTCCAGGGTGGAGTCGGCAGAGCAGGAAACAGAGTTCCCGTGACAGCTTTTATCACCATCGCGCTGGTGAATTCTCTGCCGTCCTTTATGGACAACCCTGGTGAAAAGCGACAAGTGGTGAGGCTCGACCCAGACCCAAGCATCTTCGCCGGGGGTTTGTCAGTGAAGTCGGTGGGAATGGAAATTGGGAGCGCTTGGCTTTGCTGGCACTTTTATCAAGTACATGAACGGTCCCCTTCAGTCTGTGTGGTGAAGGTGCTCCCATGTTGCTGTTGGGGTGGGTGTTTCAGGAGTTAGATCTGGCAAAGACGAAGGATCAGCGATTAATTCCAAGTCAGGATGGTGTGTGACGTGGAGGGGGACCGGAAGTGGTGTTGTTCCCATGCACATGCTACCCTTGTCCTGCCTGCTTTGGGAGGTGCCGTTGGAGTAGCCTGGGTGAGTAACTGTAGTTGATCGGCCCCTTGAGGTGGTCAGGAGCTAATCCTGACTTGCTCTTGCAGCTGTCGTATTTATGTGACTGGTTGCATCACTGCCTGGTACGGAGGCTCCAAAGTGCAGGGTTGCAAGAGGCTGCAGAGGGTTGTAGCCTCAGCCAGCTCCATCATGGACACAACCCTCCCCACCATCGAGGACATCTTCAAGAGGCGATTCTTCAAGAAGGCAACATCCGTCACTGAGGACCCTCACCACCCGGGACATGCCCTCTTCTCGTTACTACCATTTGGGGAGGAGGTACAGGAGCCTGAAGACCCACACTCAACGATTCAGGAACAGCTTCTTCCCCTCCGCCGTCAGATTTCTGAACGGTCCATGAACCCATGAACACTACCTCATTATTCACCTTTTTTTTGTAATTTGCAGTTATTTTGTCTTTACCCTGTACTGCTGCCGCAAAACAACAACTTTCACCTCTCACAAGTCAGTGATAAAAAATCGGATTCTGATTCTGATATGCGGCTTATCCAGTTGAGTTTGGGATCAGTGGGCTGTTGATGGTGGGGGACTCAGTGATAATCACAGAGAAAGTTGTTAGGTGACAAGTGGGGTGGAATTCAACTCCAGATCAGTACTGAGTGGCTGAAGTGAGCACCAAACCATTCCAGAGAAAGAGAGTCATGGTCCACAGAAACAGGCCATTCACCAGCCAACCACCATCTGCACTAATTTAACATTAATCCCCATTTTTTAAATTCTCCCCACATTTCCCAACATCTCCCCCGAGATTCTACCCCTCACCTACACACCAGGGACAATTTGCAGCGGCCAATTAACCCACCGACCCCGCACGTCTTTGGGATGTGGGAGGGAACCCACACGGTCACAGGGAGAACGTGCAAACTCCACACACACCCAGACAGCGCCGGAGGTTGGGATCGAACCCGGGTCTCTGGAGCCGCGAGGCAGTGGCTCTACCTGCTGCGCCACTGTTTATGAAGCAGCCCATGCCTGCAAGTAGCAAGCAACAGATAACGTTCAGGCATCGGCTGTCACGTGGCAGGTAACGTTTGCACCATGCAAGTGCCGGACAAGGACCAAGTCCGACAAGGAGAAGGTGTCCACCCACCTTTGACATTCACTGTCGTCCCATTACCGAGTGACCCAACATTAACGTCCCGTTGACCCAAACCTCAACAGGATAAGCCACATAAACACGATGGCTGCAGGAGCAGGTCAGGGTCAGCTCCTGACACCCCAAGGGGTGTCCACAAGATGCACCGCAGGTAATCACCCTGTCTTCTCCAACAGCACCTCGCAATCCCATCACCTCTACCAACCAGGAGGACAAGAGCAGCATGCCCATTGGGAACACCACCACCTCCTGGTTCCCCTCCACGTCACCGACCATGTCACGCACCACCCTGACTTGGACACACGTCGCCGACCCTTTGTGGCCACTGGGTCTAACTCCTGGAAGCCCCTCCCCAACGTGGGGGCACCTTCACCACACAGACTGCAGCGGTTCGAGAAGGCAGCTCACCACCACCTTCTGGAGGGCGCTGGGTGTGGTCTATAAATGTTGGCCTCGTCAGTGCTGCTGGGACCCCAACAAAGTCATCAATTAAAAGAGGCTTTTGTCCTTTGATGTCCCCGTGCATTGCTTGGTACTTTGACTGGGCACCACCTTCTCCAGGGCAACTAGGGATGGCCAATTAAATGCTGGCTCAGCCTAAGGCACGGTGAAGAACATTTGTGTTGTTTATGAATGTTTGCAAAGCCCATTTTACCAACTGGTGATGCAGAGATTCCAGTCCCAGCTGAGGAACTAAAACTGAGTTGAGTTAATCAATCTGGACTGAAGAGCGAGTTTTGCCCCATGTGGCTCATTGGGTTCTTTAGGGGTTTCTGGTGGTCAAGGTCGTGGGTTTGGCAGGTGCGGTCGGAGTAGCCGAGGCTGGTAATTGCAGTGCATGTTGTGGATGGTACTCACTGCAACCACTGTGGCTGGAGAACAGACCAAGTGGGCTGCTTTGTCCTGCAGGGTGCTGAGCTTCTGGAGTGTTGTTAGAGCTGTACTCATCCACTGGACAGCATTCCTTCATACTCCAGACGTGCCTTGTAGACGGTGGAAAGGTTTTGGGGTTTCAGGAGGGGAGACCTTCCCTGGCTCAGTCAATGTGTCAACTTTCAATGTGGACTGCCATCTGAAATAGCCCAACAATCTCTCGGTACAGGGTCAACTGGGTGTGTGGTATCACCTACAAGAATAATTGATAGATTGGTTAATTGGTTTATTATTGTCACATGTACAGTGAAAAGCTTCGTTTTGCATACCATCCACACAGGTTATTCCAAACATAAGTACATCGAGGTCAGACAAGGGAAAAGCAATAACAGAATGCAGGATAAAGTGTTACAGGTACAGAGAAAGTGCAGTGCAGGCAGACAATAATGTGCAAGGGCCATGACGAGGTAGACTGAGAGTTCAAGAGTTTATCTTTATCATGCAAGAGGTCCATTCAAGAGTCTTATAACAGCAGGTTAGAAGCTGCCCTTGAGCCTGGGGGGGGCGTGTTTTCAGGCTTTTGTATCTTCTGCCCGATGGAAGGGGGGAGGAGAGAGAATGTCCGGGGTGGGAGGGGCCTTTGGATATGAATCACTCGAAGAGGTAACTGAAATCTTGGTGAAACATAGTATATTTCAGAATTAAGATACCATAGCGATTACAAAATTATATGGAAATGTAGATGACTTCGAGTTATCTTGTTCCCCACATGTTTCTCAATGGCCGTAACAGAACCTGTGTCACTGCCATGGAGATGGTGGGTACCACAGTCTGACTCTGTTCATTCATTTCCCCCCAACCTTCTCGTCCGCTCCAGGAAGATGGCATCAGGAAGGCAGCAAAGTACCTCTTTGACGAAATTGAGGATATTAAGAGACCGTACGCACTGGCCATCACCTCCTACGCTCTCGCCCTGGTCAACCCGACTAGCTCTGAGGCAAAGGTGGCATTTGCCAAGCTGATGGAATTGGAAACTTATGACAAAGGTAATCTTCCATGTCCCATGGCTGTCGGAGTAACGTGCTGTTGTGTGTCTGAAACCAGAGGCCATGGGTTTGGGCTCGGGGTAAGAGGCCTCGAGGGGATCTGAGGAAGACATTTTTCAGCCAGAGGGTGTTTGGTATCTGGAACTCACTGCCTGAGAGGGTGGTGGACACAGACCCCTGCAACGGAAGGAGTATCTGGACGAAAACTTGAAGCCCAGGGCGGAGAAGGTTATTCATCGTGATCCATGCTATAAATGGGACTAGTATGGTTAGAAACTTAATGGTTGGCATGGACATGATGGGCCGAAGGGCCTGTTTCTGTCCTCTGTCACTCTTTGACTAACACTACCTAATTTACTCCATTGAGAATCCACAAAAGATGACATCAGTGTGTTGACAGCCCATGAGAACAACATGTATCCAGTTGAGGGCTTATATTTCTCGTCTCCTTCGGTCTTCTGTCACAACATCCAGCTGCTTCTTCAATAATTCTGGTTCCTCAGATGTCCAGTGAGTGACACAAGCATCGGCAGAGTTCTGAACAGGGAAGCAGGGCAAAGCTATGGATCAGCTGCGGATATGGGGGGAGAAGCGGCTGATGGAGTTTAATCCGGGCAAGTGCGAGGTGTTGCACTTTGGGGGGTCAGATGTAAGGGGAAAGTGTAGAGTAAATGGCAGGACCATCGGGATCCACTTGAACTGTTGGACGACCTACATTAATGCAAGACACTGTCCCGACCAATCCATCGGAAGTCATTCACATGGTCGTTGCAGAACCAGTCCCCCTTGTATTGCTATGTTCCTTACCGATGAACCAGACTGCAATACTGTCACGCCAAGAGGTTGCTGTCCACAAAACCTTGCGTCTTCTGCATCTGTCCTTACAGTCACAGAGTAATACAGCACGGACACAGCCCTTCGGCCCACTGAATCTGCGCTGACCATTTAGCACCCATTTTGACTGATCCATTTTTATTCTCCCCACATTCCCACCAACTGCCCCCAAGTACCACCTCTCAGCTACACAACTTACTGCGGACAAGTAACCCACCGACCCGCAAGTCGTTGGGGCGAGGAAACCGGAGCACCCTGGGGGGGAAACCCACCCGGTCACGGGGAGGACGTGCAAACTCCACACACACACAGAGCGCCCGAGGTCGGGATCGAACCCGGGTCTCTGGGTCTGTGAGGCAGCAGCCCTACCTACTGCTCCAGAGTGCTGCCCAACAGGTCTTCCTGTCACCATAATGTGTTGTTCCTCACAATCTGTGTGTGTGCTTGAATCACGGAACAGAAACCGATTCTCGCTACTGGAAGGTCAATCCAAGAGTAGATCGAGCACCACAGGCGTCAGCTATGGAGGTGGAGACCACGGCCTACGCACTGCTCGCGGCCGTACGCATGGAGGAACTCCATTATGCCAACGCTATTGTGAAATGGTTAACGGAACAACGGAACTACGGTGGTGGATTCCGTTCCACCCAGGTATACCTCGCACCCACCAGTCCACGGGCCCATTCCATTCCGTGCACGTCCAACAACAGGTGTCACACTCTGCTCGGGGAGCAGGACTGGGCCACTGTCATTTAGTGAGACCTCAACTCCTCACTGCCCTTGGTGACCTACCACTCCCTCACTTATCAGGAACCTATCTCCCTCTGCCGTAAAAATATTCAAAGACTCTGCCTCCACCGCCCTTTGAGGAAGAGAACTCCAAAGACTGACGACCCTGTGAAAGAATTTTGCCCCTTCTCTGTCTTAAATGGATGACCCATTATCTTTGAACAGTGACCCTCACTTCTCGATTCTCCCACATCCTCTCCACATCACCCTGTCAAAACCCCTCGGGATCTGATGGCTCAATTGAATCTCCTCTCACAAGCCTAGTCTGCCCTAAGTTTCCTCTGCAGGATGGATCAGGGCATAACTGCCAACCTTTCACCCAGGTTTAAGCAGAGGTTAAGCCGAAAGAAAGGGCATTTGCCAAAGATCCACAGATAGAATGGGCCATCCATGGGAGGGTCGTAGCTGTACCTGGTCCCATCACTTGTTACAGGCAGCAGTCACGTCAGTCAGTTGGAATGAATCAATTCATTGGCCAGCGGTGACCCCCCTTAAACTCGGACTTTCTCTCTCTTTGTTGCCAAGGATACGGTGGTTGCCCTGGAGGCTCTGTCTGCGTACAGTATTGCGACCTTTCAGCCACAAGAGATCGACATGCAGTTTACATTCAGTAGCCCTGGGAGAAGTGGCAAGAAAATACTCAAGTTGCAGAGGAGTAACGCACTGATTCAGGATGAGCTAAAGGTAGGAATGGGATCTGAAGACAGTCCCAGGGTTTGGTACCAAGCTTGGAGAGGTTTTGCGGTGTTTCATCTGCAGAATGGAAAGAATATTTCGAAGTCTAACAGTGTACGAAGTGGGTCCAGAAACACCCTCGTAACTTCTGCCTTCTTTTGATATTCTTCGGGGAGGAATTCCTGAAGGAATTAGAACAGAGAACGTGGAACAGAACAGCACGGGAACAGAACATTCTGCCCACACTAACTGTGCTGAACCCTTCTGCCTTCACGTGACCCCTATCCCTCCATTCCCTGCAAATCCATGTGCCTGTCTAAAAGCCCCTTACACACCACTATGGTATCTGCTTCCGCCATTCCCCCTGTTCCAGGCACCCACCACTTCCTGGGTACCTTTCCCACTTGGAATTTCTTTGGAGGAGTTGTCAGAAAAGGTTTTCATTGAGAGGGAAACCCTGCAGCAGGACGGTTGACCGCCCATTGCTCAGGAGTTGCCGTCACACAGCAGGTGAAATTGGGAAGGTGCAGAACTGGTGGGGAACCCCGTACCGGACAGTCAATCCGGGCGCGGATGTGCGGAGGTTTGGGAAACAAGTGAACGGGAGGTTGGATGTGCAGCAGGCAACTGAGACAACGTCCCCTACTTTGTGCCTGTGCCCACTGTGCACAGGGCTCCTTGAGGATGGAGCTGAGTGTGGAGGAATGCAATGGTCCAAGTCCCAGGTTCGATCCCGACCTCCGGCGCTGGAGTTGGTGTGGAGTTTTAACCTTCACCCTGTGACCCCGTGGGTTTTCCCCGAGTACTCCAGTCTCCTCCCACATCCCAAGGACTAATTGGGCTAATTGGCCGCTGTAAGCTGTCCCCAGTGTGTGGGTGAGAGGTGGAATCTGGGGGGAGTTGCTGGGAACGTGGGGACAATAAAATGCGATTGGTGTTGATGTGGGTAAGTGGGTGCCTGTTGGTTGGCATGGACTCGATGGGCTGAATGGCCTGTTTCCATGTGGTATAACTCTGTGACTCTATGAATAAGTTGGCTCCCAGTGCAGGAGCACATTGGATTTCCCAATGAATCTGGGACCAGTTGGGTTGGATCCTGACCACGGAACCCACACAGTCCCAGACGGTTCAGAGAACAATAATCTGTGTGTTGGTCTGTTGTCCATTTACACAGTCCTGTCACATCACCCATGGCTACGTTGTTATCCTGACTGGTTGCATCACGGTCTGGGACAACAATTTGAATGTTCAGGAACGTAAGAAGCTGCAGAGAGTAGTGGACTCAGCCCAGTACATCACGGGCACATCCCTCCCCACCATCGGGAGTATCTACAGGAGGCGCTGCCTCAACGAGGCAACGTCCATCATCAAAGATCCCCACCAACCAGGCCGTGCTGTCTTCTCACAGCTCCCACCGGGCAGGAAGTACAGAAGCCTGAAGTCCCACACCACCAGGTTCAAGTATTCAACCATATGGTTCTTGAATCAACCTGCAAAATTCTAATCACTACCTCAGTACAGCAACACCATGACCACGTTGATCACTCTGCACTGCAATGGACTTTGTATTTTTGTTCTATGTTCTTTCTTGTGTAATTTATGTTTAATTTATGTTTTTCTTGTGAATGCTGCTTCTCTGATGCTCTGTGCCTGTGATGCTGCTGCAAGTAAGTTTTTCATTGCACCTGTGCACACATGGACTTGTACGTGTGACAACAAACTCGACTTTGACCTTCCTTTTCAGTTCCCGCTGGGCGACAACATTAACATCGAGCTCTCCGGCTCAGGCAATGGGACACTCACGGTGAGTAAAGGGTCTCCAACTCTTACTTGTGCCTCTGAATTTATTTGTTTGAATCCTGCGCAGAACGAGGACATTACTGGCAGGGCCAGCATTTAATGCCCATCCCTACGCGCCCTCGAGAAGGTGGGGGGGGGGGGGGTGAGCCGCCATCTTGAGCCACTGCAGCTTGAGCCGCCATCCTGAGGCGCTGCAGTCCTTCTGGTGAAGGTGCTCCCGCAGTGCTGGTGGGGAGGGAGTTCCGGTGACGTTGAAGGAACGGTGACTGATTTACAAATCAGGATGGTGAGAGACGTGGAGCAGTGATGCTCCCACACACCTTCTTGGTGGTGGAGGTCCTGGGTTCAGGAGGTACTGACGGAGTAGACTGGGCAAGGAATTGCAGTGCACTTCAGTAGATGATACACACTGCAGTCACTGCGTGCGGGGGGTAAAGGGAAGGAAGGTTCAGGGTGGTGGACGTGGACACAATCAAGTGGGTGGTGTCCAGCTAACTGAGAGAGAGAGCCCAAAACCAGGGAGCCATATGTACAACCTCACTGATAAATGGAAACTAATTCAGGAGAAACATATTCTTACCAGATTGTGGAACTTTTGCCAGTGCAAAGTGTTTGAGATGAGAGAGAACCCTATCCGGATGCGTCACAGCTTGGTGTGGCAACTGCTCTGCCCAAGACCACGAGAAGTTGCTGAGGGTTGTGGACGCAGCCCGGTCCATCACGCAAACCAGCCTCCCCTCCATGGAATCCGTCTGCACATCCCGCTGCCTCGGGAAAGCAGCCGACATAATCAAGGTCACCTCCCGCCCCAGACATCCTCTCTTCTCCCCTCTCCCATCGGGCAGAAGATAACAAAAGCTTGAGAACGCGAACCACCAGGCTCAAGGACAGCTTCTATCCTGCCGTTATCAGACCCTTGAATGGACCTCTCCTCCGCTGAAAGATGAACTCTTGATCTCCCAATCTACCTCATCGTGGCCCTTGTACTTTATGTGCCTCCCTGCACTGCACTGTCTCTGTAACTGCAACAATATATTCTGCATTCTGTTTTTCTTTTTACTACCTCGATGTACTTATGTGTTTGAAATGGTCTGTCTGGATGGCAGGCAAACAGAAGCTTTTCACTGCATCTCGGTACATGTGACAATAAGACACCAATTCCAATACCAACTCCAGATACTTCCAAGAGAAGCTCACGTCATTTCTCATATTTCTCATGACATAGAAGGAGGCCATTTGACCCATCAGGTCCGTGCTGGTTCTCAGAAGGACCTCATCAGTCCCATTCCCCCACATATTTCCCTGTAACCTATTCTCCCCCCATTCCCATTGACCCCCCCAGATTCTGCCACTCACCTGCACACAATTTACGGTTAACCTACCAACGCTGGGAGGTGGGAGGAAACCGGAGCTCCCGGGGGAAACCCACGGGGACACAGAGGCAGCACCCGAGGTGAGGATCGAACCCGTGTCGCTGGAGCTGTGAGGCAGCGGCTCTACCCGCTACGCCACTGGGCCGCCTTTGTCACAGTGAATAAAAACTCAGGTGTAGTCACTGCTCATTTTAACTGGGATTAATCTGTGGAATTTGTAGATTCTGAAATCGTACCAGGTTTTGGAAGAGACCAGCAATACCTGCGGACATTTACGGCTGGAAGTATCGGTCCGAGGCAAGGTGGAATACGCAGGTGAGGAATGGGAGACACGGCGTTCAATGATTCAGAGGCGTAGGAGACCATCGGCCCATCATGTGTGTACTGGTTCAGTTGTAAACTGGTCCCACCCTCCCGGATCCTGCACATTAGTCTGCAGTTCCTCATCCCAGCCACCTCTCCAACTTCCCCTTACCATGGTTTACAGAATCAGGTAACACCCTGTTTCCGAGCTGGTCATTCCAGATCCTTCAATCACAGTTGGGGTGTTGAGTACAAAGGTCGGGAGGTCATGTTGTAGCTGTATAGAATGTAGTCCACATGTGGAGCACTGTGTGCAGTTCTGGTCACCACCCTACAGGGAGGATGTGGCAGCTTTGGAGAGTGTGCAGAAGTGGTTCGTGAGGATGCTGCCTGGATTGGAGAGTATTACCTGTAAGGAAAGTCTTGACAAATTTGGACTGTTTTTTCTGGAGTGTCGGAGGCTGAGGGGAGACCTGATGGAAGTTTATAAGATTATGAGAGGCATAGATAGGGTTAATAAGAGTCCTTTTCTCCCCAGGGCAGAAACGTCAAACACTAGAGGGCACGAGTTTAGGGTGAGAGGGGGAAAGTTTAAAGGAGATGTGTGGAGCAAGTGTTTCACACAGAGGGTGGTGGGTGCCGGGAACGGGCTGCCGGGGGAGGTAGTGGAGGCAGGTTGACAACATTTAAGGCAGGGAACAGAGGGATTAGTTAGACTGGCATTGTGGTCGGTGCAGACAGGATGGGCCGAAGGGCCTGTTCCTGCGCTGTTCTGTGTTCCGTGTTCTGTGATGGCAGCTCTCCCAGGTGAAACAACTTTCCCTCTGCTCCAGACCGCTGCCCTGGGATAACCTTTCACCAGCTGAGTGCAGTCAGTTCCTGAGCAGGCACACAGTGCGAGGCTTCAGTTAACGGTGGGAACATTGCCCAGGACTTTTACCGTCAAGCATTGGCAGGAATAAAAGTTGCTGGAACTACTCAACGGACCAGGCAGCAACTGTGGAGAGAGTTACAGAGTGAGGTGATTGCCTCACATCAGTGACCTTACATCAGAATTCCCTGTTTCCTGGTCCATCCACTGATTCCCACCCACTTCCACGTTCAAGGATGCCCCGAGCTTCAGGCAGAATTTGAGTCTCTGGCTCTTTGTCTCAGTGGGAACCCCTGACATCAGTCAGGTTGGCTTCAATAAAGAACTAGGGAGCACGGGTTTAAGGTGAGAGGGGAAAGGTTTAATAGGAACCTGAGGGGCAACTTTTTCACCCAGAGGGTGGTCAGTATGTGGAACGAGCTGCCAGAGGAGGTGGGTGAGGCAGGTTCATTAACAACATTTGAAAGGTACTTGGACAGTTACATGGATAGGAAAGGTTTAGAGGGACATGGGCCAAATGCAGGGAAATGGGACCAGCTTGGATGGGAATCTTGGTCGGCATGGAGCCGTTGGGCTGAAGGGCCTGTTTCCGTGCTGCATGACTCTGTGACTCTCTTTCATTGTCTCTAACCTTCTCTCCCACCTCACAGCACCAGGGCTCAGTGAATGAACGAATAGTTCGGGATTCTGATGAAATTATATTTATAAGTTCATATTTCACATGGCCAGAAGACCGTTCAGCCCATCGAGTCTACGCCAGTTCACAGAGCAATCCCATCAATCCCTGTGACCTATTCTCCCTCACAGGCATTAACTCCCTGCTGACCCTACACCAGGCATCATTTCCAGGATCCGATTAACCCACCGACCCGCACATTGTTGGGATGTGGGGAGGAAACCAGAGCATCCGGGGGAAACCCACCCGGTCACAGGGAGAACGTGCAAGTACTAACTCAATGTAACTGCACTGTGTAATGAATTGATCTGTACGATTGGTTTGCAAGACAAGTTTTTCACTGTACCTCGGTACAAGTGACAATAATAAACCAATACCAATACCAAACTCCACACACAGACAGCGCCGGAGTTCGGGATTGAATCCGGGTCGCTGGGCATTTCCCACAGCCGGACACCGCCTGCGCTCCCGCATACGTGATTGGATATCTGCGGGCGGTGGAGTTGGCCGCGGGAAGAAGCTACACCTCAAGACTCAAGGGGACTGGTGCCGCTGGCATAAAGCTGAGGGGCCAGGTGCGAAGTGCACCCAGCACGTCGACGGACATTTGGGAGAGAGGCTGGGGTGAGGGAAATTAAGTGGGGCATGCGGGAGGGTATGGATGGGATTGGGCTGAAAGCTGGCATTGACATGACGGGCTGAATAGTTACCCTCTAAGCTGCAAGGAAATGTATATCCAGTGACCTCCAGCTCACCTCTGGATCCAGGATGCCAGTCAAGGCACACGAGGGTCAGAGATGAGCTGTCAGGCAGAGAGAAGACATGGCTCTGTTCCTCGCTGCTTTTAACCTCTCTCGGTGATCAGGGACTGCTGGTCGACGTGCGCCTTCACTGACAGTGAGGTCTCCTTCCCCACAGCTCAAGAGGATTACTTAGACTACGGAGATAACGGGGAAGGCTTGGCAGCGGATCAACCAGTCAGTGGGATCGGCTGGTTCGACCTCCGATCCCGGAGAAGGAGGCAGGCCCCAGCTGCGGATAATGCCGAGATCCTTTATTACGAAATCTGCTTCTGGTCAGTGTTACTGAGCCTCTGTCACGGGGAGCTTTGGATCAGAAGTAAAGAGAGCGCAGTGGTATTGCGACTGTGTTGTTGGGTTTACGGTCTCATACACTGTGTTAATGGCTCAGGCACAACAGTCTAACCCAGGCCATCTCATTCATTAAACTGGTCTGAAATCAAACGTCACACGGAAGTATTGATCTGTGAAAGCCCATCGCAAGGGTGGCGCTGCGGGTAGAGCTGCTGCCTCACAGCTCCAGAGTCCCGGGTTCGATCCTGACCTCTGGCGCTGTCTGTGTGCATGGAGTTTGCACGTTCTCCCTGTGACCACGTGGGTTTCCCCGCAGGGTGCTCCGGTTTCCTCCCACATGCCAAAGACATGCGGTTCGGTGGGTTAATTGTCCCTAGTGTGTGGGGGGAGTTGATGGGAATGTGGGGAGAATAAAATGGGATCGGTGTCGGATAAATGTAAAAGGCTGGCTGATGGTCAGTGCGGACTCGCCGGTTTCCGTGCTGTGTAGCAGGATTGGTGTAGATGTGGGTAAATGGGTGCCTGAGGGTTGCCATGGACTCGATGGGCTGAAGGACCTGTTTCCGTGCTGTATAACTCTGTGACTCTATGACTAAGATGCCTCCCAGTGCGGGAACACATTGGATTTCCCAGTGAATCTGGGACCAGTTGGGTTGGATCCTGACCATGGAACCCACACAGTCCCAGATGCAGACGGTTCAGAGAACAATGATCCGTGTGTTGGTCTGTTGTCCATTTACACAGTCCTGTCACATCACCCACGGCTATGCTGTTATCCTGACTTGACACACCATGGTCTGGGATGGCAGTTTGAATCTGCGGGGACGTAAGAAGACATCACGAGCACATCCCTCCCCACCATCAGTAGTACAGGAGGCGCTTCCTCAGGAAGGAACTCAGCGAGTCGAGCAGCATCTGCGGGAGGAAAGGAATCGGTGACGTTTCAGGTTGAAACCCGACATCAGGACTCGTTTAAGAGCAAGTTCAGCCAGGCGGATGAGAGTGTTGGTGGAGGGGAACTGGTGGATCGTTGTTGGAGCAGGAAACAGAGGGCTTCAGGAGGTGTATAAAGATGGGACGTCCAGGGTGTAGATGAGGTGATGGGGGCGGGGGCATCGGAATTTGTCAAAATTTTCCAGCCTATCGGATGTTACTTGCATTAATACCCCAGCACACTTTTAATTCACTTTTTTTGGTAAAAGTTCCATTGAACACTGTGTGGGCAACGGGCCCCAGTGAGAGGGAGACAGAGTGACGCAGAGTGTGGCAAGTGAGCCCCCAGTGAGTTTAAAGAGAGCTCGGGAAATGGGGCCTCAGGGAGCTTAAAGGGAAGTAGGGAACAGGGGCCCGGTGAATTTAACGGGAGCTCCGGAAACATCACCCAGATGCTGAACCATCGGGATTTCTGAACAATCGGATGCGGATCATTGGAGTTTTACCGCAATGCTTTTGCACCATTGCTTTAACAATCAGATATCGGTGTTCCATATTTTGTTCTGTCCTGTTTGCTTTCTGTACACCCAGTTCCAATCTGGAGTTCAGTGCACACCAAAGCTGTAAAGATAAGTTATTAATTCACCTGTCTAAAGGCTCTGGTCAGGATTTGTTTCAAATTAACTGATGTTCCGCTATTTAAAACAAATGTGGATCAAAAAAAGCCCTCGAAGTAACGTCCTGCCATTGCATTCAGCAAGGTTTGCAGTTTGTCTGGTTGAAGTTGTCCTACTTTGCATTCACTTTGTGTCTACAATAACCAGTTTCATTTTGGCTCAGATACCAATGGATGAATGTTGGGAAGGAACTAATTCAGCCTTTATCCGTCTATTTCCCAAAGGCACGTGGCTGATGGAGCCAATGGTCAGGAACCCTCAGGAATGGCGATCGTGGACATCTCCTTGCTCAGTGGATTTGAGCCTGATGATAGGGACCTGCACAAGGTCAGGATTTCTCTGTTGCCAAGTAAATAACACATGATAAAACACTCCAGAAGATGACTTTGCCCAACAACTATATTTCTTTATTAATCGTGATTGATTCAAACAACTCAAAGATTCACCACATAGTTTCAAACAAGACTCATCAACTATTTCATTTTACGACTCTATTACTTACTCTTTGGTTTACTTTCACACCTTCCAAAACCCACCACCTGTATTCACATATTACCCACCCTCGATGAATCTGCCCGGGATTCGATCTCCTCTCGGTCCCTGACTCAGGGTCGCCTCCAGTGATCGGTCTCCGGGATCACTGCTGTTGGTCACCTCGTAAGGCACCTTTTTATATACACCTCCCAAACATTGTGTAGCTTTTTATCGCCTTTATCCAGCTGTAATTCCAACCCTTATCCGTACGAACATGTGTTCCCTTAACTTTACCAAATTCCTGCCGGCACCATCCTACAATTATTTTAACCATTTGGTTCCTCAATTACCAGTGTTTATTTGAGATTTGTAATCTGTCAAATGTTATTTTCCACAAGACGTACATTCCTAAACATCCACACTTATTTGTTCTGTCTTCCCGATAGCTGCCAGTGGTATGTACACAAAGGGATAGTTCACGGCTGTAAAGCCGTCTCAGCTACACTGACCAGGTGTCCATCGCCTGACTTTCCTTCCCTGGGACCCTTTGTTCTGTGGTTCCCAACAGGCAGTAGAGTATCCTCCTGAAGCCTGATGGTATACTTGACATCACTCAGGCTGCTACACACCTTTACAGGGGAACGATGGGAGTTGTGTGTAACCGATGATAGCCAATTCCAGCTCTTTGAGGCAATGCGATTTGTCTGTCTCTCCATCCTGAGTCCCCTGGTCCAGTCCCATCCCATCTACATCCAGGACACCTCGCATGCCCTCCACCATTTTGACAACTTCCGATTCCCCTGCCCCCATCACCTCATCTACACCCTGGACGTCCCATCTTTATACACCTCCTGAAGCCCTCCGTTTCTTGCTGCAACAACGATCCACCAGCTCCCCCCCCCCCCCCCCCACGAACACTCTCATCCGCCTGGCTGAACTTGTTCTTAAAGAGTCCTGATGCTGGGTTTCGATCCAAAATGTCGCCGATTCCTTTCCTCCCTCAGATGCTGCTCGACCCGCTGAGTTCCTCCAGCAGATTATTTGTTGCTCCAGATTCCAGCATCTGCGGTCTCTCCTGTATCTCTGTTGTCAGAGACATTGTTTAGTCTGAAGAAGGAACAGGTTAGGAATATAAAACTGTGAGGGGGCCTCATTATGTCCCACCCTGTCTGGACTGGGACTGTTCTTTAAGAATTCACTGGAGTACAGAAGAACAAGAGAGGATCTCATGGAAAGCTAAAAAATTCCAACAGCATTGGACAGAGTGGATCCAGAAGGACCTTCCTGATGGCGGGAAAGCCCAGAGCCAGGGGTCACAACCTCAGGATATTGGGAATGCCATTTAGAATCGAGATCAGGTCGGAGGCCAATTCATTAAATATGTTCGAAAAGGGAGTGGACATCCTTCGTAAAGCCAAAGGATCAAGGGGTGTGGGGAGAAGGTAGGAAGACGGTCCTGAAGTGAACATGTTGAATGCAGAGAGGCTCAAAGGGCTCAGTGGCATTGAGTCATACAGCATAGAAACAGGCCCTTCGGCCCACCGAGTCCATACTGCCCATCATACCTTTCTGTACCAATCCCACCTGCCTGCATTAATCCCATAGCCGTCTACGCCCTGCTCATTCACCTGTCCCGGTGCCTCTTGAACGTTGTCAGTTCCTGCCTCCACCCCTTCCTCTGGCAGCTCCTTCCAGGTACCAACCACTCTGTGCATGAACAATTTACCCCTCAGATCCCTATTAAACCTCCTCCCTCTCACCTCAAACCCATGCCCTCTAGTTTAGGACACCGCTACCCTGGGAAACAGACTCTGCCCAACTACCCAGTTCCCATTCCTGACGTGTTGTGATATTGTTCTGAAGAGTTTGTGGACGTCGCTGGTGAACCTTACATTTATTGTCCATTATTGGTATTGGTTTATTATTGTCAGTTGTACTGAGGTACAGTGAAAAACTTGACTTGCATACTGATCATACAGATCAATTCATTACACAATGCAGATATGTTGAGTTAGCACCGAGTGCATTGAAGTAGTACAGGTCAAAACAATAACAGTACAGAGTAAAGTGTCACAGCTACAAGGAAGTGCAGTGCAGGCAGACAATAAGGTCCAAGGGCATAACAAGGTAGATTGTGAGGTCAGAGTCCATCTCATTCTGTAAGGGAACTGTTCAACAGTCTTATCACAGTGGGGTAGAAGCTGTCCTTGAGCCTGGTGGTATGGTCCTCAGGTGTTAGTTGTTCTAATGGAGGCCTCCTGTGGTCAGGAGTCAGATGGCTCCATGTTCCCTCCAATATTTGGTCCCATCCTTGGTAACTTTTAGCCTCCCAGCTGAGTCCGGTGTCAGGAAGGTCAAAGGTTTCCCAGCTCCCAATCCAAGTGAACTGTGCAATACTCAGGATGGGTTGTGTGAGTCTGGTTCAATCTCCCACCAACTCCATGCAACTCTGGAGAAACTGTGAGTCCAGTGGTTCAGATACCAGACCAGTAATGCAGAGATCTGGATTAATAACCGGGCTCGTGAGCCAATATTGAATTTAGACTCAGTCAATGAAATAAATCGAGAATTAAGAGGTGGGAATCAGAGACGGTAACCTTGAAACTACTCATCGCAAAACCCATCTGATGTACTAATGTTCTTCAGGGAAGGAATTTCCACTGTCAGATGGTCCAGACCCAGAAAACGCCACTGACCGTGAAGGGGTAATGAGAAGGATATCAAAACAGGAAATGCTGGAAACACTCAGCAGGTCGGGCAGCATCTGTGGGGAAAGGAACAGAGTTAATGTTTCAGGTGGACAACCTTTCAGCTGTCCTTTCCTGTCAATGAAGTCATTCTGGACCTGAAACAGGAAATGATGGAAGCAGCCAGCAGGTCAGGCAACTGCGGTGGATGGGGCTTCAACCTGAAATGTTAACTCGGTTTCTCTCCCCACAGACGCTGCCTGACCCGCTGAGTGTTCCCAGCAGTTCCTGTTTGTAATTCACATCTGTGTCAAATACGATACAAGGAAGGTTGGGTGGGTGTGAGGTGGGACCCATCGGTAATGATTCAGGAAGCCACATGTCACTGTATTCAACTACAGAGCAAAGAAACACACTTCTGTCTGTAAAGAGTGGGTGGAGTGAACTGACAGTAATTGGAACATTTTTATTTTTCAGTTATCACAACTTGTGGATCGGTACATCGATCACTATGAATCCAAAGATGGAAGAGTGCTGCTTTACCTTGAATCGGTAATGTGTGTGTGTGTGTGTGTGTGTGTGTGTGTGTGTGTGTGTGTGTGTGTGTGTGTGTGTGTGTGTGTGTGTGTGTGTGTGTGTGTGTGTGTGTGTACATGTTTCATTCAGTATATAGTTTGGTATAAGTTTACCCCCTTTCTGTCCCAGACAGCCCTCTCGAATGATCGGAAAGTCAATGTCCCTTGTGGGACCTTCACTCACAGACAGGAGACCTGGGGCGTTCTACCTGCTGGGGGACGGGGAAAGTTCCCTCAATAACCCAAGGCCGGTGGGAGCAAGCTCAGCTCCAGAATGCGCCCGGGCTTCCTTCCACTATCACTGAGTGAGATCAGTGTACTGGGGGGGAGGGGTGGGTGGGGGGCTGTGCTGATGCTGGGAAACCTGATGTATCAGCAATGTAACGCTGGGTGGACGGGAAGGAGCGCTGTGTTGAGGCAATAATGAACAATTCCACAATGTAAGTGGTGTTTCGGAGGTCAAGTAGAGAGGAGGAAGGTAGGAACTATTCTGAAGGGCAGAATGAAATCTATTATCTTCATGTTAAATCAAAGCCAACTGAGGAATTGTTATCGACGGGGCAGATGCAGTTTAGTTGCTGTTTTAATAATAACATTTAATGAACTTAATTATTGAGATAAAGGGGCATTTAATCAGCACCATCACCTCAGCTCTGAACTCAGTCTGCACCACTGCATAAATAATCGTGTTGATGCAGGATTGGTCATTGGTTTATTGTTGTCACATGTACCGAGATACAGTGAGAAGCTTTCGTTGATGTGCCATCCAGACAGATCATTCCATGCTTAAGTACATTGAGGTAGTAAAAAAGAAAACAGAATGTAGAATATGGTGTTGCAGTTCCAGAGACAGTGCAGTGCAGGGGGACACATAAAGTGCAAGGGCCATGATGAGGTAGATTGGGAGATCAAGGGTTCATCTGACTTTCATTGCCAAAGTCATGTTCAAGTTGTACACAGGAGGGGGAGGGCAGATGTATTCCCAGGGGCAGTGGGATCTGGCACAAAGAATCTATTATCTTAAAGTCATACCAGGACTCACTTTAACATGCCGTTACCTCAAACTGTCTCCCACCAAAATGATCAAACACCGAATGATCAAAATGTGGGGGGAGGCCCTTCAGCCCCCGAGTCCCTGCTGGGCTCAGTGGGAGTCATCAAGGCCAGGGAAGACTTGGTTAGACAAAAGTGTTTGGAGAGAAGTGGGGTCGAGGTCCAGAAACCTGCCTCACACCTCATCCAGACCCACATCAGTCTGGTTGACAAATGCCACTTACTTCACTGGAGGAGCAATGGACAGCATAATAAGGTATAAAGGCACGGTAGGGTAGATCTGACGGGCTGAATGGCCTATCCCTAGAAAGGCTGTTGTGAGAGCGCATGATCAGCCAATGTCGGTTTCTGAAGTGGTTTTGATGTTCCTTCTGCAGGTCACTAAAGACAAACAATGTGTGGGCTTTGGCGCAAAGCAAATAATTCCCATCGGATTGATCCAACCGGCAAGCGCCACACTTTATGACTACTACAACCCGAGTGAGTACGTCTGGTTAGTGTGAAGGTCTCACCGCGGTGGAGGTGAATCGCTCCACCTAACCAGCAGCATATTAGACACACTAAGTAACCAGAGAAGGGATACACAGTCTGATGGGGCCAGAGAGAGTGAAGTGCCCCTGGTGGTCAGTGGGAGCTGACACCGACACACTTCTGGTCTCACAGTATCAGGCGAGAGTCACTTGCTTACTTTTACCCACTGCTTACTTACGAGTGATGGCACTGAGACCACTTCAGACGAGCACAAAGAACACGAGGAGGAGGCCATTGGGCCCCTCAGTCCTGCCCTGCCTTTCAATACAATCATGGCTGTTCTGCCCCAGGCCTTAACCCCTTCTCTGTGCCAGTTCCCCACAGCCCTCAATCCCCTGAGCTTTCTAAGATCAGCTCCACCTTAGATACTTCCACAGATCCGGCCTCCACCTCGCTCTGGGGCAGAGAATTACAGAGACTCACCACCTTCTTGTAAGAAGAATCTACGCACCTCAGTGTTGACTGACCGCCCTGATCTTGTAACTCTGTGCCCTCGTTCGAGACTCTCCCACCTGTGGAAACGTCTCAATATCCATCCGGTTACCCATTAGGACCTTAAGTTTCAATAAGATTGCACTTCATTCTTCTAAACTCCAAAGAACTGTTCACCCTCTCCTGATAGGACAACCTTCTCATCCCAGGAATTAGCTTGGCAAATCTCCTTTGGAATGCCTCCGATGCCACCGTATCCTTTCTGAGGGAAGGGGAGTTCTTCCCTTGCGCCCACTGTGCTCGAGAGCTGATGGTGAGTCACACACAGACGTGTCCGAAACACGAGTGATTTCGCTCGTGCACCAGTCACTGACACAGCTCCCAGTATCAGAAGCACCACAGAGAGAAATTCCACTGCAAGGCGATAGGTTAGGACTCTGAGTATTGACTGAGTGATCAGTTAACGAACACGCCCACTGTCCAAACACTGCAAATGTCAAAAAGATTAGAGAAAACCACAAAACGCTGGAACCACTCAGCAGGTCAGGCAGCATCTGTGGAGGGAGAAAAACAGAGTTAATATTTCATGTCAGTGACCTTTGTCAGAATCCCTGCACACCACACCATGCACTAATCGCAGTTTATGTGCATGCGTGTGTATGAATGTGTGTGTGTGCATGTTTGACTGTGTCTGTGTGTGCGTGCGTGTGTGATTTCATGTGTATGTCTGTAACTACATGGAGTGCGTGTGTATGTGTAAGTGCGGGTATAATTATGTGGCACGTCTATGCATGTTTGACTGTGAATGTGTGTGTCTGACTGTGTGATTAAGTGTGTATGAGTGTGTGTGAACGTGTGTGTGTATGTGTTTGTGTTTGGGTATGTCTGTGTGTGTGTGCCTGTGTATGGGTGTGTGAGTGATTGTTAGTGTGTTTGGGTATGGCTGGGTCTGAGTGCGAGAGAGAGAGTGTGTGTGTGAGAGTGTGCGTGTGCGTGTGTAAGTGTGTGTGTGTGTGTGTGGGTGTGTGTCCATGCTACCTGAGGACACACTCCGTGCTACCCTGACGATCTGGTGCTCGGGTTTCAGGTTCCAGCTGCACCGTGTTTTACAACGCTCCGGAACAAAGCACCGTGGTGTCCAAACTCTGCCAGAATGAGGTCTGTGAGTGCGCTGAAGGTGAGTTGCCGTGGGTGTAGGACACAGCACCGACCCTCAGTCCCCCTCCGCTGCCTCACCCATGCTGCCCAGGCAGTCGCCCCTTCAGCTGTGGGAGCCGGGAACATTCTCCACCAGCGGTCACCGAGGGGGAGAAGGTGATGAGGGTTCGACGGAGGAAGGGAGGAGCGTGGTCCGAGAGGACAGATTTCACGCAGCGAGGCGAGAGAGACTCAGCCGTGCCAACGGGGACTGGGGAGATACCTGACTGCGGGGCAGTGGTGAGAGAGCAGGTGGTCGAGGCCAATGGGATCGTTCTATCAGTTGGCAAAATGGGCCGAACGGCCTCTTTCGCTGCTGTACCATTCTCAGTTAACGTGAGCACATTAGAGCAGAGATCTTGGGGTTTGCTTCATGGATCCATCAGCCCGCACACACTGCTGCGGTGTCCGGTCACCCGGTTTGCTCTGACTACCCGGCCGGGAACGGTTCGGCCTCACACGGACCAAAACACAAACAGACGGATCGGGAGCTGGAGTGAGGCCCTCGGCTCCCCCCGAGTCCGCTCCGCCGTTCACCCAGATCTGGCTGTGACCACCACTCTGCATTTCCCGTCAGCATTTCAGAGGGAGCTGAGGGGCGACTTCTTCCCTCAGAGGGCGGTGGGTGTGGGGGGGGGGGGGGAGCTGCCGGGGGCAGTGGTTGAGCTGGAGGCAACAACAACATTTAAGAGAAGTTTGAACAGGTACCTGGAGAGGTTTGGAGGGTTATGGGCCAAACGCGGGCAATAGGGACAAGCTTAGATGGGACACTAGTGCTCAGCAGGGATGAATAGGGCGGAAGGGCCGGTTTCCGTGCTGATCAACTCCGGGACTCTATTAACCTCCAATAAACTTTATTTACTTCTCACGGATGTATCTCCCGCAAAAAAATTCACTCTGCTTCCATCCCGCTTTGAGGAGGAGAGTTCCAAGGACATCCAACCCCCTCAATCCCATCCCCAATGTCCCTTCCCCACACTGAGTGGTGATGGGACCGAGATTCCCGGGAGTGAGTGGGGTATGTCGCATTCCTTCTGGGAGGCTTGGAGCGGGCTCTGACCTGCCCGGCGATCTCTTCCTATGTCAGGGATCGGAATACGTTCCAGAGGGAGAAACATTCACCTCTCCCCGGTCTGAAATGGGTTGTGTCCCTTTATCTTTCGGGTCCCCGTGAAGGGGAAACACCTTCTCCACATCCAACCCCAGAAGATGCCACGGGACAGATTTACCCCGGTTTCTGCCCTCACCGGTTCCAGAAGGAGTCCGGACTGAGTGTCCCTCAGTTCAGCCCAAATCACCCCGCCTTTTATTGACCGATGCCTCTGCTCTTCCACAGGACGCTGTCCTCGAGCAATGAGGACCTTCTCCAAGGATGTGGAAGGCAACGCCAGGAAGGACTTCGCCTGCTACAGCCCGATCATCGATTACGGTAAGAGCCCTCAGGTTCCTCACGTCGGGAATGCCGGCAGATCGGGGAGCTGAGGTAATTCCCGGCACTTTCTGGTGAAGCGCTGGATTTGCAAATCCTCCGGCCCGAGGAGGACTCGGTCCCTCTCCGGTTCCGTGGGTTCTGCGGTGGCGGATGAGACCGGGGTGGGACCCGCAGACCTTCCCTCGGACAGAGTCAGTGGCTGGGTCCTCTGTAAGGGTCGAGCGTTGTCATGTGCACACGTACGGTGAGGTACAGTGCAGTGAAAAACTTGCTTGCAGCAACATCACGGGCACGGACAGCACGCAGGATATAGATTATACATAAACTGTACATAAAATCACACCATACAGTGGAAAAAATGTCTGTGCAAAAGCAAAACCTTAGTGCAAAAATAAGGACACAGTCAGAGACAAGTCCACGGCAGTGCAAGAGCTGGTCCGTAGTGTCCCGTTGCTGAGGTAGGGTTAGGGTTGTGCAGGTTGGTTCAAGAACCGAATGGTTGAAGGGAAGTAGCTGTTCCTGAACCTAGTGGTGTGGGACTTCAGGCTTCTGTACCTCCTGCCCGATGGTAGCAGTGAGAAGAGGGCATGACCCGGCTGGTGGGGGTCCTGTAGATGCTGCCAGTGGTGGGGAGGGCTGTGCCCGTGATGGACCGGGCTGTGTCCACCGCTCTCCGCAGCCTCTTGCGTTCCTGTGCGTTGGAATTGCCGTAGCAGACCGTGAAGCAACCAGTCAGGATACTCCTTCCCCCATTCACAAGGCTCCTGTGCGCTCCCAATGAACAGCGTCGAGCCTCTCAATCCCACTCCAAATGCTCTCTCTCCACGTTGAGCCACAGATTCCCTGGGATTCTGTAGGGAATGTCGCACTTCTCTCCCCGAGCCCATCCTTGAAAATCCTTTCCTCCGTCTTCCTGGTGATCTCTTCCCATGACGGAGCTTGGAACAGGGAGTGTGTTTCAGGAGTCAGGTCCTGGGCAAGGGACCCGTCCAGCAGAGTCGACCGAGCGTATTTAGCAGCTGAACGCCGAGGATGTTAGCCTGGGTGAGGACTCTGCCATTGGTTTGCTTGTCCTCCCGGTACATTCGGAGGATGTTGGGGTGTATTCTGCAGCAGTTTGCAAACTGAATATCCGTTTTAACTCCCAGCGTCTCCCTGCGAAGAGCAGAGTAAGAAAGCAATAGTCAAATCTGACAAGGGGTCCTTACACTCAGATGGGTTCAATGACTCTCGGCCCATTAGATGACTCTCACTGAAAGCCGTTTGACCCAACAAACCTTGGACCAAGTATGTTAATTCCTTTGCAGTCCAACCAATCAGCTGCCACAGAATGTGTTAGCTAATGGTCTGGGCCAATGAGCAGTGTGGGATCACTCAGTGCCCGACTGCAGTGGAATGAAATACCCCAACGCCTCGGCATCTGAAACATCCCACAGCGCGGAGAAAGCCCTTCGGCCCATCGAGACATCCACCACCCGTTTGCACTGATCCCGGTATTTTGTGCGTCCACCCGCACTCAGGTTCTGGCTTCCACTTGTGGGGCCCAGTCGCCCTGACGGCTCAGGCAGAAGAAAGGCCGCACGGCCGGGGGCCGAGGCTCTCGAACAGGTCGGTTTATCCTGGCCGGGCTCACAGTGTCCGAACACCGGGAAGCACTTTCAGTGAGAGCTCAGAAGTGCCTCACTGTCCCGAGAGCCGGCAGTACTTCATGGCCCTCACGTTACAACAGTTACCCGCGGACCTCACTGTTTCACAGTTCCTGTGTTTCCCTGCGGATTGTGATCATTAATTACTGATTGACGCCGGACTTGCCTGACAACGGGTCCCCCTTTCCTTCTTGTAGATAAGGGCTCTTGCCCCAGCCGTCTGCATGTACAGGCGAACTTGTGGACCGGTTTTTCTGTCTAAATTACACCTGTGCTTATCCTGTGACCTTGCCTTTCTGTTCGTAGTCCCACATTTTAACTCCCCTCCATGACTATCTTTGTTCCATTTAACTCTGCCTTGCAGTCGGAGCACTTCTCTACTCTAATTATTGTACCGAAGTAACCTTCAAACGACCTACAGATGTAGTCAGAATCCAAAGCACCCGGGGAAAACCCACCCGGTCACAGGGAGAAGGTGCAAACTCCACACACAGACATACAGCACCGGAGGTCGGGATCGAACCCGGGTCTCTGGAGCTGTGAGGCAGCGGCTCTGCCCGCTGCTCCATAGTGACGCCCCAAATTTCCACGCGGAACTGTGTGAATTCTCCAGATCATTGTGCCTTCAATAAAACACAGCATAATAATAAAGCCCAGATAAATATTTATAAGTCTCACACTAAGAACAATCCAAAAGTTTCATACAACTTGTGTAATGACTGACTTTCTGCGATCTGTTTCCAGCCTATATAGTCACGGTGTCCTCTGCAAAGGTAACAGGAGCCTTCAACGTCTATACAGTCTCAATTTCCAGAGTCATCAAAGTGTGTAAGTAACGGCTCCTTTCTGTGGGCGTGGCGCCTCCGTTCCGGGGGTGACCTATCGACACACATTGGGCTGGCAGGGTTGATGGGAAGGTCGATGTTACGACAAGTGGGTCTGAACGGAAGGGGAGGGAGGGGCATGTTCAGGAACAGGGTGGGACTGATGGGCTGAAGCGTGTTTCTGTCAATGCAAGGAGTGTTACAGAGGTCGGCAGGTGAACTGAGAGCCTGGATCAGCGCATGGAACTGTGACGCTGTGGCCATGACGGAGACTTGGTTGCGAGAGGGACAGGGGACTGGCAGCTCAATGTTCCAGGGTTTCCATGTTTCAGACGTGATAGAGAGGGAGGTAGAAGAGGCGGGGGAGTTGCATTAATCTGGGAGAGTGTCACAGCTGCTCTCAGAGAGGACATACAGGAGGGCTCATCCACGGAGGCAATATGTGTAGAGCTCAAAAATAGGGAAGGTGCACTCACTCTGATGGGATTATACTATCGGCCTCCCAATAGCCAGCGGGAGACAGGGGAACCGATAAATCCACAGATTACGGAAAGATGGGCCAGCCACAGGGTTGTTGCAGTGGCTGGTTTAATTTCCCCAATGTTGACTCAGCGCAAGAGGGTTAGACAGGGGAAAATTTGTTAGGTGCATCCAAGAGGGTTTCTTGGACATGAGAGAAATGGAGGGATGTGGGGATAGAGCAGGAAAGTGAAGTTTGAAGCAACAGAGCAGCCATGATTGCACTGAGAGATAGAGCAGTCTCGAAGGGCTGAGTGGCCCACAATAGCTCCTATCCCTTTGTCCCTGTCTTCCAAGAATCACCTGACACTCGTTCACTGTTAAATCAGTGACTGGATGTTTCTGCCCGTTCCATCACCAGACGGACCTCCTGCCTTTTCTCAACCCTTTGCCCTCAGGAGCTGAAATTCTCGAGGGCGATGGGTTAAGAGGCTGGAGAAGTGAAACCTCGACGTCAAAGAAAGCCCTTCCGAACATCTGTAGCCCTCGGGCATCTCTAGAATTTCTCTGTGACGGACGGGATGAGTTTGGGAAGTGGCGGTGTGCAGTTCCGATTCAGATCAGTTTATTGTCACAAACACCAGGGTGCGATGAAATTCCGTGTTCGTGTGAAGCTCAGGGAGTAAACTGTACATGGGAATAATCAATACAGCAATAAATACAGCGACAAGCGCAAAGCAACAGAACGGGGCAAAGATTGTCGTGCAGTCTGAAGTAGTGCAGAAAGAAATGCTGAAGTGACAATAACGGGATAACCGAGAGAGAGAAAGTTAAGAGTCGGAGAACGTGTCAGCACCGCCGGGAAGGGGATGGGAGAGAGGTGGACGGTCCCGGAGTCTGACAGCAGTGGGGAAGAAGCTGTTCTTCAGTCTGGGCGTCCGGGCTTTGAGGCTCCTGTATCTTCTCCCAGAAGGTAGAAGGGAGAAAAGAGAACGGCCAGGGTGACAGGTATCCCTGACGATACCCTCAGCCTTCCTGAAGCAACGCTCCGGACCGGTCGGTAGGAGGTGACCAGCCCATGACGGACTGGGCCGTGTTCACCGCTCTCTGCAGGTTCCGTCGGTCCAGAGCAGAGCAGTTGCTGTACCAGTCTGAGACGGAACCCGTCAGGATACGATAGAAGTTCGAGAAAATCCTTATGGACAAGCCGAATCTTCTCAGACGCCTGAGGCAGCACGCACGCTGAGGTGCTTTCTCGGTCACAGGTTTATCAGGGCCCATCTGCTCAGGCGGACGAGAGAGGCAGGATTACCGCTGAGAGGGTGTTTCTCAGACTGGAGACTCCACAAGGGGCTGGTCATCTTGGAGAAACCCGAGCAGAACACAAGGCTGCCGACCCAGTGCATTAAATCGATGGGCCGAAGGGCCTGTTTCTGTGCTCGGCGACTCGATGGCAAGTGTAGTAGTGTTACTGGGCAGCACAGTGGCACAGCTGGTGGGGCCGCTACCTCTCTGCTCCAGCGGCCCGGGTTCAATACTGACCTCCGGTGCTGTCTGTGTGGAGATCACACAGATCCTACCACCCACCCACACACTAGGGGACAATTTACAGCGGCCAGTTAACCCACCGACCCGCACGTCGTTGGGATGTGGGAGGGAACCGGGAAACAGGGAAAACGTGCAAACTCCACACAGGCAGCACCGGAGGTCGGGATCGAACTTGCAGCCGTGAGGCAGCGGTTCTCCGGTGATCGGATCTAACCACCAGGATCCCAGCGGAACGAACCTCACACATTCTGTCTTCACTTTTCAAACAGTGACCGATGAACTTATCGCTGCCTCTGCCCAGCGGAATTTTCTGAAGCGTCTTTCCTGTCAGCTGGAGCTGAGATTGGGGAAACCTACCTCTTAATGGGGGAAGGATGGAAGACGAAGGATTCAAACAGAAAGTAAGAACGTTTGAGACAAATGTTCTCGGTGGTCACACGCTGGGAGACGTGGTGTTTGAGCAAATAGAAACAGAAGGTGTTGCAGACACTCGGGGTATCAGGTGTGGAAAGAGACAGAGATTAACATCTTTAACCTGAAACGCTGTTTCTCCCTCCACAGACGCTGTCCGACCTGCTGAGTGTTTGCAGCATTTTCTGTCTTTATTTCGGATTTCCAGCATCTGCAGTCTCTGTTTTTTGATTTTCGTTCCGTGGCTACAACTTCGCCCCCCCCCCCCTCCAAACTCTGCGCCGGGCTCCTGGGTGCATCACTGAGGAGTGACGCCAGCCACAGTTCAATAGTCCGCACTCTTGCCTCCGGGTTAAAGGCTGGTGTGTTCCAGCCTGCCACTTTGGAAGGAGCTGCCCGGAGTCTGGGCTGCTGACAGAGCGCGGGATTGAGGGAATACGACATGGCCTGAGGGATGGATTTCCTGCTGGCACTGAGGAAGAAGAGGGGGTATTGTCTTGAGTGTTCCGGCCAACTCGTATCCCTGCCCCGACAAGCATCACTAAAGCGGGGCATCTGGTCTCTGCTGTGTGCGAGACGGTGCCGTGTGCGGGACGGTTCTGTTCACCTCTCTGAAGGGGACGTGAAGATCCAAAGTTGCAGATGCTGGAAACCTGAAATAAAACCAGAAAAATGCTGGAAACTTTCAGCAGGTCAGGCAACGTCAGTGGAGAGAGGAACAGCGTTATGTTACAGAAATTACCTGATCTGCTGAGTTTTTTCCCCATCATTTTCTATTTTTTACACGAAAACGGACTTCATTGGCAATACCGGACAGCTGTGTGCCCTGGGCTGTGTACCTTCTCTCTGCTCCGCTCGGCTTTGTAAAATCCCCGATGCACAGAAGAAATTCCAAACTGTAAAACTCACTTTGTTCTTCCTCTCTCTCTCTGTCCCCCCACCCCACCCACTCTGCAGTATGCAGTACATTCTCGACGCTGAATCCTGGATTGAAGAGGTCCCACCCCAGGAGAAATGTCAGAGCTCGAGATACCGCAGAAATTGTGAGGACTTTCACAGATTCCTTTCCGATCTTGAACTGGAAGGATGCCAGGTATAAGTGTTGGAACCTCTGCTGCCCCCTGTTGCTTCAAGGGCTGTATTCTGTGGAATAAATGACTCAACTATTCAATAACAATCTGCCAGCACAAACAGTGATTAAATGTTTGATCAATATGTTGAACTGTTTTATCTCAGTGTCTCCCCTGTTGTAAACCCTGAACCTGTGCTCCGTGCTCTGTCAACGCCTGTAATGTGGTGAGTTGTCCATGGGGACGTTCTCCAGCAGGACTCCAATAGGTGCCCTTGCTTAGATTATAGAGCTGGCAATGCAACACATCCAACACACACACACACACACACACACACACACACACACACACACACACACACACACACACACACACACACTCTCTCACTCTCTCTCTCTCTCTCTCTCTCACACACACACACACACACTCCAAAATACACACATATTCATTCACACACTTTATTGTCAGGAGGCATATGTCCTCGTTGGTATATCTGGGTTAAGTTGAGTTCAGCTGATCTGAACCACAAATCAACCATAACATTGGAACAAATCAAGCACATTTAAATCTGCTCACTCCAGAGTTTCTCAAACCCCAGATGTAGAGGGAGCTTCACTCTGTATCACTCCCATGATGTCCCTGTCTCAGGAGCGTGCCATGGGACAGTGTAGAGGGAGCTTTGTGTCTAACCCGTGCTGTTCCTGTCCTGAGAATTTGTGATAGGAGGAGCTTTTCTCTGTGCCTCTGGGAGTGTGTGATGGGACAGTGCAGAGGGAGCTTTATGCTGTGTTCAACCCATGCTGTCCATGTACTGGGAATTTATGATATAATTTATATTAATAAAGTGTCAGCTCAGACAAAGTCAACATGACTTGGAGAGAGTAATCGCTTGTGATAATTTCACTGGAACTTAGCAAATACAGTGCAATGTTTGAGGATATAACAATGGGACAGTGCAGAGGGAACTTTACTCTGTGTCTGACCCGTACCCTGGGAGCGTGTGATGGGAGAGTGTAGGGGGAACTTCACTCTGTGTCTGACCCGTACCCTGGGAGTGTGTGATGGGAGAGTGTAGCGGGAGCTTCACTCTGTGTCTGACCCGTACCCTGGGAGTGTGTGGTGGGAGAGTGTAGCGGGAGCTTCACTCTGTGTCTGACCCGTACCCTGGGAGTGTGTGATGGGAGAGTGTAGCGGGAGCTTCACTCTGTGTCTGACCCGTACCCTGGGAGTGTGTGATAGGAGAGTGTAGGGGGAGCTTCACTCTGTGTCTGACCCGTACCCTGGGAGTGTGTGATGGGAGAGTGTAGGGGGAACTTCAGTCTGTGTCTGACCCGTACCCTGGGAGTGTGTGATGGGAGAGTGTAGCGGGAGCTTCACTCTGTGTCTGACCCATACCCTGGGAGTGTGTGATGGGAGAGTGTAGGGGGAGCTTCACTCTGTGTCTGACCCGTACCCTGGGAGTGTGTGATGGGACAGTGTGGGGGAGCTTTACTCTTTTCTAACTCATGTGTCCCTGTCCTGGGACTGTTTGTTGAGACAGTGTAGAAGAAGCTTCACCCTGTATCAGACCCATCCTTTTTCAATTTTAAAATTATCTATCTATTTTATTCATCTTCACTTGACATTTTTTTGGGGTTTGTACCTGTTCTGAGTTTGAAGAGACTTAAGTATAATTTTATTATAGTCAACTTAATTGGAACTAGAGTAAAACTCAGAGACAGGGTACAGCTCCCTGTACACTGTCCTGTCAAATAATCCCAGGGCTAACAGAGCATGGGTTAGACACAGGGTACAGCTCCCTGTACACTGTCCCGTCACAGAATCCCAGGACAGGGACAGCAGACGTTGGACACAGAGTAAAACTCCTTCTGCACTCTCCCAGTGCACACTCCCAGCTCAGAGACAGAATGGGACAGACACAGAGTAAAACTTCCCATACATTTGGGATTTAGAAAAGCTATTGAGTGAACAGATTTAGTGCAATTGTTTCATGTCATTGTGTGTGTGTGTGTGTGTGTGGTGTGTGTGTGTGTGTGTGTGGTGTGTGTAGTGTGTGTGTGTGTGTGTGTGTGTGTGTGTGTGTACCCTTCGCTTACTGTGGTAACTATAACTAACAACCACTGCACACGCAGTGCTCCAGCTGAGGTCTGACCAATGTTTTATAAAGTTGGAGCCATAACCTCCCTGCTCTTGTATTCACTGAAGGCCAATATCCTATGTGGCTTCTTAACCACATTATCTACCTTAAGCATCTTTTGACTTGTACACCATGTCCCCCTGTTCCCAATACTCCCTCAGACCCTGCCATTCACCGTGTTTGTCCGAATAATCATCAGTAATACTGCTCACACCACTCACAGTTATCCAGGATTGAACTCCATCTGCCACTTCTCAGCCCATTTCACCAACACATCAATGTCACCCTGCAGTCTAAGACTCCCCTCCACACCGTATCACAACGCCACCAATCTTTGTGTCGTCTGGGATCTTACTGATCATGCCTCCTACACGCATGTCCAAATCATTCACAGCGAGGGTCCCAGCACCAGCCGTGGTGGACCCACTGGAACACCACTCGGCACAGGCATCCGATCACAAAATCAGCCCTCTACTTCGCTCGGGATGTTGAATGAAACCTGGCCTTGCCCACATCTCGCAAGTGGAAAGGCCAGGTTCACAGGTGAGTGCCTGTTTGAAGAGACTGAATTATTTCTGGGATTTGATAGTTCATTTGGACCCATCCCACAATCAGCAGCAGGCAACCGGATTGTTTGTGTAAAGACCTGTCACTATCGCCAAGGAGGTGCACCTGGGCTTTCAACACAAAGACCTGTTGGCTGAACCAACTGAACCTCCAGCAACTAGAGGTGAGGCAGCAATTCTTCTTGATGGATTAAGTTCACCTTCAATCTGAGAAACTTTCTTCTGATTGATAGAATTGGCAGGATATGGAATCTGAAGCTTGGAGCAGAATAGGATTTCAGGGAATAAGGGTCTCTCACTATAAGAATAATCACTAGTCCTGTAGTTGGATTAGGGGATCCTTTTCTACTCATATGTGAAGAGCAGGAGGATGACTAGAGTGAGGATAGGACCAATTCGGGAGAGAGGAATAAACATGTGTCTGGAGTCGGCAGAGGAAGGGAAGGGTCTTAATGATTACTTTGTTTCAGAAAGACCTTGTCATTTGTGAGGACAGTGTAAAACATGCTGATAAACTAGAACATGTCGATGTTAAGAAGGAGGATGTGCTGGACCTTTTGAAAAACATTAGGATAGAAGTCCCCAGGGACAGACGGGATATATCTCAGGATACTATGGGAAGCAAGGGAAGAGATTTCTGAGCCCTTGGCGATGATCTTTGCATCTTCACTGGCCACAGGAGTAGTACCAGATTATTGGAAGGTGGCAAATGTTATTCCCCTGTTCAAGAAAAAGAGTAGGGATAACCCTGGGAATTACAGACCAGTGAGTCTTACTTCAGCGGTGGGCAAATTATTGGAAAAGATTCTTAGAGACAGGATTTATGGGCATTTGGAGAAGCGTAGGCTGATTAGGGACAGTCAGCATGGCTTTGTGAGGGGCAGGTCATGCCTCATGAGCCTGATTGAATTCTTTGAGGATGTTACAAAACACATTGATGAAGGTAGAGCAGTGGATGTAGTGTATATGGACTTTAGTAAGGCACTTGATAAGGTTCCCCATGATGGGCTCATTCAGAAGGTCAGGAAGCATGGGATACAGGGAAACCTGGCTATGTGGATTCGAAATTGGCTTGCCCATAAAGACAGAGGGTGGTTGTAGATGGAATGTATTCTGCCTGGAGGTCGCTAACCAGTGGTGTGACTCAAGGACAGCTTCTATGCCAAAGTTATCAGACTCTCCAACAGATTTCTAGTCCAGATAAAGATGAACTCCTGATCTCCCAATCTACCTCATTATGACCTTGCACTTTATTGTCTGCCTGCACTGCACCTTCTCTGTAACTGTAACACTTTATTCTGCGTTCTGTTATTGTTTTCCCCTGTACTACCTCAGTGCATTGATGTGATCTGTAAGCATGGCATGCAAAACAAACTTTCTCACTCTACCTCGCTACATGGGGCAATAATAAACCAATTTACCTGTTTACATCAACAACACAAACCTTGTCGGAGGGAAGAACTTCCGACCCCTCAGTCCAGGTGGGATAGAGAAGGGGGAACTGGCCATGTGTGTGTGGGGGGGGGAGGTTGAATGTTTCAGTCTGGGGTAAGATGGGGCAGAACTGTGGCAAGTGGAACTTACTGTGGGGGCGAGGTGTTCAACAAGGGGGTGGAGGGGAGGGGGGGAATGCACAATAAATGGGAGGGTGTGGAGTGATGTGGAGGATCAGGGGCACCTTAGCCTATCCATTCACTGATCCTCAGTGGTAGCAGAACCCATTGTCCTGCCTCAAAGCTCAGACAGAGCAATTTCCCCAACTTGGGAGCATAAGAGTGGGGGGGTGGGGAGGAACACTGGTTCGGACACATCTGCAGTACCCACACCGCTCTCTGGTCACTGGGTTACAAGAACGGTGTGGTTTGAGCAGAGACAGTCCGTGACCTGCAGGGTAACGGGTCTGGGGCTGGAAGGCGGCTTGTGAACTGTTGTCCTTGTTTCAAGCACAGACGTAGATGGGCTGAACAGCTTCCCCATTATAAATACCCTCAGGTTTTCTGACTTTTTCTGATCCATCTTGTCACTTAATCCCTCCGGGATTTCTGCTTATCGTCTCCAACCGCTTCCCCACTACTGACGTGAGGCTCACCGGCCTACAATTTCCTGGATTATCCCTATTTTTCCTCTGTTCAACAAAGGAACGAGATTGGCTACTCTCCAGTCCTCCGGGGCCTTACCTGTGGCTAGAGAGGATACAAAGATCTTCATCAAAGCCCCAGCAATCTCCTCTCTTACCTATCTCAATAACCTGGGATAGATCCCATCGGGCCCTGGGGATTTATCCACCTCAATGTTCTTCAAGAGACCCAACACCATCTTCTTGATCTCAAAATGCCCCAGCACATTAGAATACCCCGCACTGATCTCACTGTCCTCATGTCCTTCTCCTGAGTGAACTCCGATGCAAAGTACTTGTTTCATACTTCACCGACATCCTCTGCCTCTGAGCATAAAATCCCTCCTTTATCCTTGAGTGGTCCTATCGTCTCCCTGGTCACCCTCCTGTTTTTACTGTATGTAAAAATGCCTTGGGATTCTCTTTAATCCTACTTGCCAAGGACACCTCATCTCCCCTTTTGACCCTCCTAATTCCTTGCTTGAGTTCTCTCCAAATCTTTATATTCCTTAAAGTCTCCCGTCTGATTTTAGCTTCCAAATCCTTATGTATGCTTCCTTTATCTTTTTGACTAAATTTACAACTCTCTCATCATCCAAGATTCCTCGCCATCTTTATCTTTCCTCCTTACCGGAACATGCCCGTCCTGTTCTTTAAGCAACTCCCACATGTCTGATGTGGACTTACCCGATAACACGTGCTCCCAATTACTCCCTCAAGCTCCTGCCTAACAGTGCTGTAATTTGCCCTGCCCCAATCTAATACTTTCCCCCAAAGTCCAGACATCCTTATTCATAACCATCTTAAAACTGAAGGAGTTGTGATCACTGTTTCCAACGTGCTCTCCCGCTGAAACATCAGTCACCAGGCCAGGCTCGTTTCCCAGTACAAGGTCCAGAACGGACTATCCATGTTCAAGAAACCCTCTTGGATGCACCAAACAAATTCTGCCCCATCTAAACCGCTTGCACTGAGGAAGTCCTAGTCAACATTGGGGAAATGAAAACCACCCACTACAAGAACCTTGTTGCTTTTAGATCCTTCTGTAATCAGTCGACATATCAGTTCCTCTGCCTCCTGCTGGCTATTGGGAGGCCTATAGTATAAACCCATCAGAGTGATAGCACCTTTCTTATTCCCGAGCTCTACACATATTGCCTCAGTGGATGAGCCCTCCTGTATGTCCTCTCTGAGAGCAGCTGTGACACTCTCCCAGATTAATGCAACTCCCCCGCCTCTTTTACCTCCCTCTCTCACATCTGAAACATGGAAACCCTGGAACATTGAGCTGCCAGTCCCCTGTCCCTCTCGCAACCAAGTCTCCATCATGGCCACAGCATCACAGTTCCATGCACTGATTCAGGCTCTCAGTTCACCTGCCGACCACTGTAACATTCCTTGCGTTGAAATAAACACACTTCAGCCCGTCAATCCCACCCTGGTCATTAACCTGTCCCAGCACCTCCTTCCTTTCAGACTTACTTGTCATAAACTTCTCCACATCTCCTCCATTTGCTGCCTTGTTGCTCTGGTTCCCACCCTCCTACCACTCTAGTTTAAACCCTCCTGAGTAGCACTAGTGAACCTCCCTGTGAGGATGTTGGTTCCCCTCCAGTTCAGGTACAACCCATCTCTCCTGTACACATCTCACCTGCCCTGGAGAGAGCCCAATGCTCCCTGTACCTGAAGTCCTCCCTCCTGCACCAGCTCCTTTGCCACACATGTAACTGTACCATCTTCCTAGCTCTGGCCTCACTAGCATGCAGCACAGGTCATAATCCCGAGATTACAACCCTAGAGGTCCTGCTTTTCAATTTACTGCCTAACTCCCTAAACTCCCTTTGCAGGACTTCATCTCCCTTCCTGCCTATGTCATTGATACCAATATGGACCAGCACCCCTGGCTGCCCACCTTCCCCTCTCAGAATGTCCTGTGCCCACCCGGAGACATGTTTGGCACCAGGGAGGCAACACACCATCTTGGAGTCTCGCTTGGGCCATGGCAACATCCCACTGTACCCGTGACTATGGAATCCCCTATCATTACTGCTCACCCTAGTCATTGCCCTACCCTGCTGTACAACAGAGCCAGTCACGGTGTCGCCGATCTGGCTGCTGATGTTGTTTTCCCATAAGATATAAGAGCAGAATGAGGCTATTCGGCCCATCGAGTCTGCTCCACCATTCAATCGTGGCTGACTTTTTAGCCGCCTTCTCCCTGTAACCCTTAATCCCCCCACCAATCAGGAACCTATCGACCTCTGCCTTAAATACACCCAATGACTTGGCCTCCACAGCCGCCTGTGGCAACGAATTCCACAGATTCACCACCTTCTGGCTAAGGAAATTCCTCCTCATCTCAGTTCTAAAGGGACACCCCTTTATTCTGAGGCTGTGCCCTCAGATCCTAGACTCTCCCACTGAAGGAAACATCCTCTCCACGTCCGCTCTATCCAGGCCTTTCAGTACCTGGGAGGTTTCAATGAGACCCCCCTCATCCTTCTGAACTCCAGTGAGTACAGGCCCAGAGACATCAAACGCTCCTCATACGTTAACCCTTTCATTCCCAGGATCATTCTTATGAACCTTCTCTGGACCCTCTCCAGGGCCAGTCAGGGATGGCTTCCCCTGAGATGCCCATTCCAAACCCCCCTCCACACAACCCCAAAAGTATCCAAAATAGTAGAGATAAGATATATTACTCACATGTACATCGAAACGCACAGTGAAATGCATTTTTTGCGTAGAGTGTTCTGGGGGCAGCCCGCAAGTTTCACCACGCTTCCAGTGCCAACATAGCATGCCCACAGCTTCCTAGCCCGTATGCCTTTGGAATGTGGGAGGAAACCAGAGCACCCGGAGGAAACCCACGCAGACACGAGGAGAACATACATACTCCTTACAGACAGCGGCCGGAAATGAACCCGGGTCACTGGTGCTGTAATAGTGTTACGCTAACCGCTACACTTCCGTGTCTGCCCTACTTGTTTGAGAGGGGAACAGCCACTAGACACTCCTGCACTAACCTACCTGGTGGTCACCCATCTGTCTGGCTGAACCTTTGGTGTGACCACCTCCCTGAAACTACCATCTCTGCCTCCTGAACGCCCCTCGGTGACTCCAACTGCCGCTCCAACCGATCCATGTTGTCTGAGGGGAGCTGAAGTTGGAGACACCTCCTGCAGACAGTCACCAGGGACACCTGACTGCTCCCTGATCTGCCACACTGGCTGGAGGAGCACACCACCTCACTGACTGCCCCTTTAATACGATCTTCAAAAAAAAATCTGGTGGAATTAAGGAAAAGCAAACAACTTAGCTGTCCCTTGGTGTCCTTTGACCTTCTTGTGGGATGAGCTCAAATGGATGGAACAACTCGAGAAGCTGGACATTTCTTGGAGGGTTAGAGGGATCAAGAGATGAGGGAAGGAAGCTAGAACAGAGGATTGAACTTGAACCGTGAACCATAAGATATAGCAGCAGAATTGGGCCATTTGGTCCATCGAGTCATGATTGTATTTAATGGCTGAATGACCAATTCTATCTTCTTATTACAGAGAAGGAGGCCATTTCGGCCCACAGCTCACAGAGCAATCCCACCCCACACTAATTTTCAGTGGAAACTGTGAGCAATTGATTAAATACGTTATATGGATACACCCCAGGTGTGTTGCAAACATAAGGGGACGGTTTAACCATCTCATGAGCAAATGACAGCTCTGGGTGGGCTGATGCTCACCGCACACCCTGTTCATGGTCCCTGAGCCAGAACAATGTCCCTTGTATTCATGACTTTGAGCATCCAGCTGGAGCTGTCTCAGTACCGATAAGGGAAGCTCCAACTCGTCAGTGCTGTCTCTAAGACCACAGAAAGTGAAGTGTTTCCAGGTCCCATTACACCAAATGAGTTTTCCATTCCGTAACATAATATGTGACTATTCTCCACTGACGCAGTTCCACTGGTCTACATTTGCAATCCTACTTCCACCCAGGCCACCTCTAGCAACAGAGTCTAGGGAGGCATCGATGGGAATCTCGGGAGGACAAAATGGGTTAGGATAGGATTACTGTAAAAGATTGGGGACTTGGAAGGTTGGCGTCGACTCAATGGGACGAAGCACCTCTTTCTGTGCTGTATGTCTCTATGGTTTGATCGTCACAGCCTTCCAAAAAATTATCTATTTGTAGAACATGTTAAAACTTAGCTACATAAAACATAAAAGCTTAAGTACAGCACAGGAACAGACCCTTCAGGCATAATGTTGTGCTGAACTAATTAAACTAGTGTGGCGACTCACCGTCTAGTCGGGCGAACCGGCTCGGCAGTCGGGTCGCGCGGTGTCGGAGCGACGAGGCCCAAGATGGCGGCGGGCCTCGTCTTTCCGAGCGACGGGGAGAACCCGCACGCGGGAAAGTCCTGATGACGTAGGACTTACGTCATTGCCGTTTTTTTTGGGCGGGAGTTTTCTCCCTTAAAGGGCCCGCGCAAGGCGGGAAAATAAACCAGTTCTGTTTGGCAATCCTCCGAGTAGAGTCTTGTTTTATTCCGCGGTAGCAACCGCTACACTAGTAACTAAATGCCAAACTAAACTAATCCCTTCTGCCCGCACAATGTCCATATCCCTTCACCCTCTGCGCATTCATGTGCCTATCTAAGAGCCTTTTTAACACCACTATTTCAAATCTGGGAAAAATATGCCAGCTGTCCACTCTAGCTGTGCCTCTCATAATCTTATAAACTTCTATCAGATCTCGCCTCACCTTCCGCCACTCCAGAGAAAACAACCCAAGTTTATCCAATCTCTGCTGATAGCACACGCCCTCTAATCCAGGCAGCATCCTGGTGAACCTCTTCTGCACCCTCTCCAAAGCCTCCACATCCTTCCTATAACGGGGTGACCAGAACTGAATGCAATACTCCAGATGTAGCCTAACGAGAGTTCTATAAAGCTGCAACATAACTTCCTGACTCTTGGGTTTGATACCTCAACAAATAAAGACAAGCATGCCACATAGCTTCTTTACCACTGTTAAATAACCAACTCCTGATCACACCAGTTTATTGCCCCACCACTGTGCACCCAAACTATGCTCACTCATATCAAAGTCCTTCTGAAAAACTACATGCAGCTGTACAGAAGTTTCGCCCTCATCTATTCTGGTTGTTACTGTCTCAACAATCTCCCTCATCATTGTTAAACATGATTTCCCCTACAGGAATCTTCCCGATCTTATCAGTACTTTCCAAATGACCTTTTCTTCACTTCCTGAACTGGATGAAAGAAAGCTGCAGGTGTCGGAGATCGAACCAGAAACAGGAATAGAGCTGACGTGTCACGTCAGCCACTGGAAAAGTGAGAAAACATGCTGGTAACATGTAGGTAATGGGGGGGGGGGGGGGGGGGGAGACAGGTCTATGATAGGGTGCGGGAGAGGGGAGGGTGATCTCTGTGACTGAGTGCAGGCCAAAGTCGTCAAGGCAACAATCACTTTAAACACCACCAGAGAATGGATATTTTTTCTCCCGTCTCTTGACAATTTTGCACTGCAGACATTCCCTCTGTTCCGTCCACTGAGCTCCTCCAGCATTTCGTTTGTTGCTCCAGTTTCCAACATCTCTTAAGTAAATGCTCTTGTTGTCTTGACACATTGTGTGCCAGTAGATTCTGTGATGTCTCAAGGATATTTTAGTTTGGGGCACGCTCCAGAATATACAAAAGATTTCACGTTTCAAATTTTGCAAAGTTCATCTCATTCTGTGCTTGATGCATAAATAAAAAAAAGTTCTGAGAATATGTACCAGGATGATGACTGAGGTGCAGGAAGTCAAATATCACACCTCTTCTGCGCTCTATCAGAGAAACTTTTCTCTTCCCTTCCCCCTTCTCTGCAACTCGAAGCTCGCTTGTTTTGTCACTTTTCCTGTTTTGAAGGATTGCTTATCCAAATCACTAAGTCATTTCCCTCCCCACTAATGCTGCTGATCAGCTGAATGCTCCTTACAGGTTCTCTTCTCGTTACGATAAGTTCCCCACTGCTGGTGTCAGACTAACTGTCTGTCGTTCCTTGTTGCCTCTCTCTCTCCCACCTATCTTATTGACAGTAAAACTCCGATAATTCAGCACCCTCAGGACTGGTGATGTCAGACTAGCTGATCTTCCAGATTATTGGATGTTATCCCTTTTAATACTGACACATTTTTGATTTTTACATGTTACACTGTAGTATAATAAATGTTCAAACAACTCGGTGACCGAAAAGGGAGTGGGAAATATACAATTGGTTTATTATTGACACACATAGAGATACAGTGAAAAACTTTTGCCATCCAAACAGATCATTCCATACATAAGTATATCGAGGGAGTAAAGAGGAAAAGCAATAGAATGCAGAATATGGTGTTACAGTTACCGAGAAAGTGTGGAGCAGGCAGACAAATAAGGTGCAAGGCCCATCTCGAGGTAGACTGAGAGATCAAGAGTTCACGGTAGTGTAGCCGTTTGCGTAACACTTTACAGCGCCAGCGACCCGGGTTCAATTCCGGCCACTGTCTGTAAGGAATTTGTACGTTCTCCCCGTGACTGCGTGAGTTTCCTCCGGGTGCTCCGGTTTCCTCTCACGTTCCAAAGACGTACGGGTTAGGAAGTTGCGGGCCTGCTATGTTGGTGCCGGAAATGTGGCAACACTTGCAGGCTGCCCCCAGAACACTACGCAAAAGATGCATTTCACTGTGTGTTTTGATGTACATGTGACTGATAAAGAGATCTTATCTAATCTGATCATGTAAGAGGTTCATTCAAGAGTCTTATAACAGCGGGATAGAAGCTGTCCTTGAGCCTGGTGGTGCGTCTTCTGTCTTCTTCCCGACGGGAGGGGGGAGAAGAGAGCATGTCCAGGGTGGGTGGGATCTTTGATTACATTGGCTGCTTTCCCGAGGCAGCAGGAAGTGTAGACAGAGTCCATAGAGGGGAGACTGGTTTCCGTGATGGACTGGGCTGTGTCCGCAACTCTCTGCAGTTTCCTGCAGTCCCAGGCAGAGCAGTTGCCCTACCAAGCACTGCGGACCTGTGTCCCAGCCGCCATTCCCACACATTCCCGACCCTTGCTGTGCCAGATCCCAATCCCGGCACATCCAGACTCCCATCTTACATTCTGGATGAATGAGCGATCCGGACGTCGGGCCCTCAGGATTTCCGAACAATCAGATGTGGTGAGGTGATACAGTAGAAGGAAGCTGTGTTGTGTAATGGGTGGCCTGTTCGATGTGGCCCGTCCTACACCCTTGTCCTGAGTTACAATCGGTCTCAGCAGGTCCATCGGCGGGGGGAGCAGAAACTAAATGGTTAACCACTGCGTTGCCCAAGATAGAGTCACACCACCTGACCATGTCTCTGCTGACTCAGCCATCATCCACCTCTTGGACATCACCATTGACCAGTAAGTTAGGACCAGCCCATTAATACCATGGCTACAGGGACAGGTAGAGGCAGGGTGTCCCATGATGTCCCTCGCCCCACTTTCCAAATCGTCTCTGCCAATGTGCAGGATATGAGGAATCTGTATCACTGGAGTCCCAGAGGTTCTGAAGAGGTTCAACACTACAGGATACACCACAGACAGCGCACTGGTACTGTGAAAGTTGACCCGCGCTGTAATAAAGCAGACAACAGCAGAACCAAGGAGCGTACAATTATTTAATGCTAGCTGGAGTGATGGATACAGAGAAAGAGTAAACAGTGTAACCCGATCTCTGTACTGATCCCCACTCAGAGATTTACATGTTTGTGTCCCTCCTTTTATACTTAATCTAAAGATACCTAGGTGCAGAGTTGCACATGGGCAGTGGCTTACAGCAAGCTTTTAGCAAAACAAGATATGCCTTAAGCACTCCCAAGCACCTGCACATCTTGCCGTCATAACTATAGTCGCACCATGGTTGAAGCCAGAAGAGCCGTACGTTATTAATCCTTACATTTCCAGTTACTTTTACAGTACTACCAGTGGAGCTGTTGGTCACAGCTACAGTGATCCTGGTTCGGTGCAGAGTTTGCACATTCTCCCTGTGACCGTGTGGGTTTCCCTCAGAGGCTCAGGTTTCCTCCCACATCCCAAAGACATGCGGGTCGGTGGGTTAACTGGTCGCTGTAAATTTCCCCCTAGTGTGCAGGTGAATCATAGAGTCATACAGCACAGAAACAGGCCCTTCGGCCCAGCTGGTCCATGCTGGTCAAGATGTCCCATCCAAGCGAGTCCCATTTGCTCAATTTTCTCCCATAAACCTCTAAACCTTTTCTACCCGTGTACCTGTCTAACTGTCTTTTATAAGTTGGTGTTGGTATTGGTTTATTATTGTCACTTGTACCGAGGTACAGTGAAAAACCTGTCTTGCACGCCGATCGTACAGGTCAATTCATTACACAGTGCAGTTACATTGAGTTAGTACAGAGTGCGTTGAGGTAGTACAGGTAAAAACAATAACAGTACAGAGTAAAGTGTCACAGCTACAGGGAAGTGCAATGCAGGTAAACAATAAGGTGCAAGGTCAAACAAGATAAATTGTAAGGATAAGAGTCCTTCTCATCGTATACGAGAATCATTCAATAGTCTTATCACCGTGGGATAGAATCTGTCCTTGAGCCTGGTGGTACGTGCCCTCAGCTCCTGTATCTTCTATCTGATGGGAGAGAGAAGAAGAGAGAATGACCCGGGTGGGTGGGGTCTTTGATTATGTTCGCTGCTTCACCAAGGCAACGAGAGGTATAGACAGAGGGGAGGGGAGGGGAGGCTGGTGTCCGTAATGTGCTGGGCTGTGTGAACAACTCTCTGCAGTTTCTTGAGGTCCTGCGCAGAGCAGTTGCCGTACCAAGCCATGACACATCCAGATAGGATGCTTTCTATGGTGCATCGATAAAAGTTGGTGAGTGGTAAAGGGGCCATGCCCAATTTCTTTAACCTCCTGAGGAAGTAGAGGCATTGGTGAGCTTTCTTGGCCATGACGTCTATATGGTTGGACCAGGACAGGCTATTGGTTATGTTCACTCCTCGGAACTTGAAGCTCTCAACCCTCTTGACCTCAGCACCATTGACGTAGACAGGTGCATGTACACCACCTCCTTTCCTGAAGTCAATGACCAGCTCTTTTGTTTTGCTGACATTGAGGGAAAGGTTGTTGTCATGACACCATTCCACTAAGCTCTCTATCTCCTTCCTGTACTCCAACTCATCATTACTTGAGATACGACGTACAACAGTGGTATCATCTACAAACTTTTAGGTGGAGTTAGAGCAGAATCTGGCCATGCAGTCATAAGTGTATAGGGAGTCGAGTAGAGGACTGAGGACGCAGCCTTGTGGGGCACCAGTGTTGAGAATAATCGTGCTGGAGGTATTGCTGCCTATCCTCATTGATTGCGGTCTGTTGGTCAGAAAGTCAAGGATCCAGTTACAGAGGGAGGTGTTGAGTCCTCGGTCTCGGAGTTTGGTGACAAGCTTGCTTGGGATTAGAGTAATGAAGGCAGAGCTGTAGTCAATAAACAATAGTCTGACGTAGGTGTCTTTGTGTTGTTACTCTGCCTGCCTCAACCACTTCCTCTGGCAGCTCATTCCATATACTCACCACCCTCTGTATGAAAAAAGAAGTTGCCCCTAAAGTTCCGATTAAATCACTCCCCTCTCACCTTAAACCTGTGTCCTCTAGTTCTTGATTCCCCAACCCTGGGAAAAAGACTGTGTGCATTCGCCCTATCTATGCTCCTCATGATTTTATACAGCTCTATAAGGTCACCCCTCAGTCTGCTACGTTCCAAGGAAAAACGTCTGAACCTGTCCAACCTTTCCCGATAACTCAGGCTCTTTAGTCCTGGGAACATCATTATAAAACTATAAAATCATAAAACTATAGTAATTTATGTCCTTGCACTGTACCTCTGCAGCGAAACAGCAGATTACATGCCATTTAAGTCAGTGATAGTAAATCTGATGCTGATTCTGATATCCTTGTAAATCTTTTCTGCACTCTTGCAGTTTAATAAGATCTTTTCCTGTAGCAGGGTGACCAAATCTCCAATTCTGGGGGGAGTTGATGGGAACGGTGGGGGGTGGGGGGAGCAGTATATATTACAGGGAAAATTATTGGGGAAGTGGATTTGTTTTGTGAGCTAGCATTGGCTCGATGGGCTGAATGACCTCCTTCTGTGATTGAAGGGAGTGTGAATGGAGCAGATCTGAAGCAGGCAATGGTGGAGATAGATTGAAGGGCGAGAGTAGGGAGGGGGCGAGGGAAGGCTGGAACCAAATGTTGAGCTGCCACGGGCGAGGGTAGGGCTGAGGCTGTACGGGGGAGCGGGGAGAGGGGTTGGGTTGAGGTAAGTGGTTCAAGGGATGAGTTTCCAACACAAACCCCAGAGGCGAGGGGGGACGGACACGTCACTGTCATGAATGGAAACTAACGGGGTGAAACTCACCAGCTCGGGGAAAGCTGACCGAGTGGGAGGGACCCGGCTGGGACTGGGGCGCGTCGATCACCCTGAGCAGGACGAGGCTGGCCAGTGACAGTAAGATTCAGGTGGTGGAGGCCGTGTGGAGCCAGATGGATGGGAACAGGGGGAACTTGCTGCTGTTGACCGGGCTATATCTGCCAATATAGTAGCCCAGATGAGTCGACACAGACCATGCCAATACACAGACTCATTGGCCAACATCCCACCACTGCCCCAGCCGAAACCTGCATGATAACCCAATGTAATTCAAGTATGTTGTCATGGGCATAAATGCCATGGACATTAGCTTCTTCCAGCAGCAACACAGTGCATTACAGACATGACAAACACAAGTGAACATAAACTTAAATTAGCATGAATGTTCATACCTTGAGGTGTACAAGATGATAAGAGGCATAGATCGAGTGGACAGTCAGAGACTTTTTCCCAGGGCGACAATGGCTAACACGAGGGGACATAATTTTAAGATGATTGGAGGAAGGTATAAAGGGGATGTCAGGGGTAAGTTTTTTTTACACAGAGAGTGGTGGGTGCGTGGAACGCACTGCCGGCAGAGGTTGTGGGGGCAGATACATTAGAGACATTTAAGAGACTCTTAGATAGCCACATGAATGATAGAGAAATAGAGGGCTATGTGGGAGGGAAGGGTTAGATAGATAGTAGAGCAGGATAAAATGTTGGCACCACATTGTGGGCCAAAGGGCATATACTGTGTTGTGGTGTTCTATGTTCTTACATGACAAAATAAACAAAACGTCACCATTGGGAGTATCTACAGGGGGCGCAGCCTCAAGAAGGCAACATCCGTCATCAAAGATCCCCACCATCTGGGCCGTGCCATCTTCTCGCAGCTACCATCGGGCAGGGGTTCCTGATGAAGGGTCTCAACCAGAAACGTCGACTGTTCATTTTCCTGCATAGATGCTGCCTGACTTGCTGAGTTCCTCCTGTGCTTTGTGTGTTTCACAAGCATGCTGTACGCCTTCTTTACCACCCTATCAACTTGTGCAGACACGTTCAGGGAGCTATGGACTTGGACACCAAGATGTCTCTGTAAGGGTCCTGGCATTAACTGTGTTCTGTCCCTTTACATTTGATCTCCCAAAGTGCAACACCTCACACTAGGCCAGATTAAACTCCATCTGCCACTTCTCTGCCCAGAACTGATCTATATCTCGCTGTATCCTTTGGCAGTCTTCTACACTATCCACAACATCACCAATCTTTGTATCACCTATGATCTTACTAACCCAGCCAAGTCATTTACATATATCAATACTATAATTCCAAACAAACTCATCACCAAACTCTGAGACCTGGGACTCAACACCTCCCTCTGTAACTGGATCCTTGACTTTCTAACCAACAGACAGCAATCAGTGAGGATAGGCAGCAATACCTCCGGCATGATGATTCTCAACACTGGAGCCCCACAAGGCTGCGTCCTCAGCCCTCTGCTCTACTCCTTATACACTCACGACTCTGTTGCCAGATTCTGCTCTAACTCCATCTACAAGTTTGCAGATGATACCACCGTTGTAGGCCGTATCTCAAACAACGATGAGTCGGAGTACAGGAAGGAGATAGAGAGCTTAGTGACATGGTGTCATGACAACAACCTTTCCCTCAATGTCAACAAAACAAAAGAGATGATCATTAACTTCATGAAAGGGAGCAGTGTACATGCACCTGTCCACATCAACGATGCTGAGGTCGAGAGGGTTGAGAGTTTCGTGTTCCTGGGAGTGAACATCACCAGTAGTCTGTCCTGGTCCAATCACGTAGATCCCACAGTGAAGAAAGCTCACCAGCGCCTCTATTTCCTCAGGAGGTTAAAGAAATTGGGCAGGTCCCCTTTGACATTCAACAACTTCTATTGATGCATCATAGAAAGCATCCTATCTGGATGCATCACAGCTTGGTATGGCAACTGCTCTGTCCAGGACTGCAAGAAACTGCAGAGAGTTGTGGACACAGCCCAGCACATTACCCAAACCAGCCTTCCCTCCATGGACTCTGTCTGTACCTCTCGCCGCCTTGGTGAAGCAGCCAACATAATCAAAGACCCCACCCACCCGGGTCATTCTCTCTTCTCTCCTCTTCCGTCAGGCAGAAGATACAGGAGCCTGAGGGCACGTACCACCAGGCTCAAGGACAGCTACTATCCCATGGTGATAAGACTATTGAACAGTTCCCTTATATGATGAGATGGACTCTTGACCTCACAATCTACCTTGTTGTGACCTTGCACCTTATTGTCTACCTGCAGTGCACTTCCCTGTAGCTGTGACACTGTACTCTGTATTCTGTATTGTTTTTACCCTGTACTACCTCAACGCACTATGCTATGAATTGATCTGAATGAACAGTATTCAAGACAAGTTTGTCACTGTACTTTGGTACAAGTGACAATAATAAATCTGTACCATATATCACAAACAGCAGAGGTCCCAGTACGGATCCCTGTGGAACACCACTAGTCATTGACCTCCAGCCAGAATAAGTCCCATTGACCACTACCCTCTGCCTTCTGTGGGCAAGCCAATTCCGAATCCAAAGGGCCAAGTTACTGTTGGTTCTTGATCCTTTCACCAATGGGAACATTTTAATCATGACTTCCTTACTCTTATGATCTATATATTTTAATTACAAGGCACAGGACCTCGTATCCTATGTTTAATCACTTTCTAATCTTGCCCGGCCATTTTCAATGGACCATGCACATAAACCCACAGGTTGCTCTGCTTATGAGCTTCTTTAGGAATTGTAGAGAGACACAATGCAAGAACAGGTCCTTTGGCCCAGCAGGTCTCTGCAGACCCTAAAGTTCAACTTCACGTTTATTGTCAGCGGGACACATACAATGCCATGAAAATGAGCTCTTTGCAGCCGCAGCAGAGTACATTACAGATATGGCAGACACACATAACATCATCTTAAATTAACATAAATTATACATAAATCACACAACAAAATACACAAAAATAGGTGTCACATTAGTGCAAGCTGAGAGAGATGCAGTTTGAGGTAGAATTGAGGATTTTCTGGTCAGTTCAAGAACCTGACGGCAGTGAGGAAGTAGCTGTTGTTGAACCTTGAGGTGTGGGGTCTTCAGGCCCTTCCACCTCCTGCCTGATGGCAGCATCGAGAAGAGGGCACGGACCGGATGGTGGGGGTCCCTGACGATGGCTGTCGCCTCTTGTAGATGTCCTCGCTGGTGGGGAGAGCTGTCCCTGTGATGGAAGAACCATTTACATCAACACTACATTAGCCCCATTTCTTTTTTTATCCCCAAATTCCCATGAACTCCCCCCCAGATTCTACCCCTCACCTACCCACGGGGGACAACTTACAGCGGTCAGTTAACATACCAATCTGCATGCCTTTGGCATGTAAGAGGAAACCAGAGCATCCAGAGGGGGGGATCCCATGGGGTTACAGGGAGAACATGTAAACTCCACACACAGACAGCGCCGGGGGCCGGGATCGAACCCAGGTCTCCGGAGCTGTGAGACAGTGACAACCAGCTGTGCCACCGTGGCACCTTGTGTTGTCCAGTTTATTTTGCCTCTTCTCATTGTTCCCACTAAAATGTAGCAGTTCTCAGCGTTAAACTTCCTCTGCCACCTCTTTCCCCATTTCACCAGCTTCTCTGCAACTGCTTGAAGCCTCTTACTGTCCTCTACCCAGTTCACTACGTCCAAGGAGTTTAAAGATATTCAACTTGTCATCAAAGGCTCTGACATTCTTCTACAGGTGTACAGAGGAAAGCATTCTGACTGGTTGCATCACGGCCAGGTGTGGGAATTCCAATGCACAGGAACGCAAGAGGCTACAGAGGGTGGTGGGACTCAGCCACTTCCATCACGGGTACAGCTCTCCCCACCATCGAGGACATCTACAAGAGGTGATGTTTCAGGAAGGCGACGTCCATCATCGGGGACCCCCACCATCTGGGCTGTGCCCTCTTCTCGATGCTGCCATCAGGCAGGAGGTACAGGAGCCTGAAGACCCCACACCTCAAGGTTCAACAACAGCTTCTTCCCCACTACCATCAGGTTCTTGAACCCACCTGAAAAACCCCAACATTCCCTCGGACTGTATATTTTTTCCCTCTCTCAATCTTGCACTAGTGTCGTTGTTTATTCTGCCGTTTATTTTGCGCAGGTTACAAACGTTTGTGCTTGTATTGTACTGTACTGTGCTGCTGCTGCAAAAAGCTATCTTTCATGGAATTGATACCCTGTGTATCTATGCCTATGACAACGGTAAACCTGAACCTGTCTCTGGGCTACGTTGTAAACTAACAACAGAAAGTATCAGAAACAGACAGCAGGTCAGGCAGCATCTGTGATTTCAACAGAGCTGGAAAATAGCCCTGGTTAACAGTGCAGAGAGAGGTAGGAGGGGAGGAATGCGCAACAAGAGAAGGACCCGTAACATCGCTGAATCCAGGAAACAGTGAAAGAGGCTTCAGAGTACCAAAAGAAATGAAACTGAAGGTTGAAAGGGTGTCGTATTGAAGCAAGAAATAAAACACTGCGTGCAAATAGTTTCATTTTCTGTCATCTGCCTGATTCAATTCAGGGGTGTGGTAACAGTATAAGAAGTGCAAACCATAGAACAGGGAATATAAAGCTGGAGGAAGACAGTCGCAAGAGCATCAAGGAGTGAAGACGTCTCCAATCTAACGCAGGACGTGGTATTAATCCATCCTTCTCGACATGAAGGGCATATTTATCATCATCCTTCTGATTCCAGCCGGTGAATTAATTCACTTTCGTCTGACTGCATCTCAATAATTGACCCCACATCCTCCCTGAAACTCTAACTTTGTTACTTTGCTTTGCAGTGGTCTCCTGGGATTCCTCCGATGTGGCTATCTATGCACTGAAAGTGCAAGGTAATTTTGATCTGTTTTAACCGGTTAAACTTGCATGTGAATTAAAGCAGAGTGGGTTGATTCTACAGATGGCCATCACAGGTTCGGAGGGGTGTCGCATGTGCCCATGTCAGTATTGTGAATCAGCTGTTTCCTTGTTTAACGTTAAAAGCCATGAGTATATTAACACGTTCATCTTATATATTGGCAAAGTTTTACAGACCAGCGAAGTATATGGATAGAGTGTGGTGAGATCTGAGGTGATGCAGGTTTCACAGCTGTAATCTCCATCGAGAACAACGGTGGTTTAATAGAACAGAAAATACTGGAAATGTTCAGCAGCTCACGAGAGAGAAAGAGAAAGCAAGAATGAGAGAGAGAGACACAGAGAGAGACAGAGAGAGAAACAGAGAGAGACAGAGACAGACGGACAGAGAGAGAGACAAAGAGAGACAGAGACAGAGAGAGACGGAGACAGAGAGAGAGACAGAGAGAGAGACGGAGACAGAGGGAGAGAGACAGAGAGGGAGAGACAGAGAGCGATAGACAGAGAGAGACAGAGACAGAAAGGGAGACACAGAGAGATAGACAGAGAGAGACAGAGACAGAGACAGAGATAGAGAGACAGAGAGAGAGAGACAGAGAAAGACAGAGAGACAGAGACAGAGATAGAAAGAGAGAGAGAGAGACAGAGAGAGACAGAGACAGAGAAAGACAGAGAGACAGAGACAGAGACAGAGAGAGAGAGACAGAGAAAGACAGAGAGACAGAGACAGATAGAGAGACAAAGAGAGAGAGAGACAGAGACAGAGAGAGACAGAGAGACAGAGAGAGAGAGAGGCAGAGAGACAGAGACAGAGAGACAGAGAGACAGAGAGAGACAGAGACAGAGAGACAGAGAGACAGAGAGAGAGCAATAATGGTCTTTTATCAGACTGGGAGAAGATAGAATTCAAAAGTTGCCGGGAAAACAGGAGCTGGAGGGAACAAAAGAAATCTCTGTGGTAAGATGGAGGAAGTGTGGAGCAAATGGTGGTGGTGAGGGAAGGAGGTGAACGGTTGTTAATTTGCAGTGCCATTGTTAACATCGCACTGGCGTCCATCTAACACTGACCTTCTCCTTGTTCTCTACATCCCTCCTCATACCTTCCTACAGCATCGGGTGGGAGACATTCAGCCCACCGAGTCTATGCCGTATCTCCGAGCAATCTCACCAATCCCATTCCCCCACCAAAATCCATGCAACCGATTCTCTCTCACATGGCTATCCACTCCCCCGATCTCAGCAGTGCACGGATACCAGGGGCAAGTTACAGGAGTATTTCTTGGTGTCGCTGTTGTCATTTATTTTTGCATACACGTATGCATAACTTATGTGTGTTTGTGTTAATTTAAGTTTATGTTAATTTAACTTTGTCAGATTCGTAATGTACTGTGCTGCTGCTGCAAAAAGCTCATTTTCATTGCACTTATACCCTGTGTATGTAAGCCCATGACAAGAATTTGAACACAGGTCAAACAACTTAGAACATAGAACATAGAACAGTAGCACAGGACAGGCCCTTCGGTCCACAAAGTTATGCTGAACTAATTGAGCTAATGACACCTGATCCCTTCTGCCTGCACATGGTCCATACCCCTCCATTCTCTGCACATTCATGTGCCTATCTTAGAGCCTCTTAAACACCTCGATTATATCTGCCTCCACCCCCACCCCTGGCAGCGCATTCCAGGTACCCACCACTCTCTGTGTAAAAAAACTTGCGCCACACATATCCTTTGAACTTTCCCCCTCTCAACTGAAATGCATGCCCTCTAGTATTAGACATTTTGACCCTGGGATAAAGATACCAGCTGTCTACTCTATCTATGCCTCTCATAATCTTATAAACTTCGAACAGGTCTCTCTTCAGCCTCCGCTGCTCCAGAGAAAACAACCCAAGTTTGTCCAACTTCTCCTTATAGCTCATGCCCTCTAATACAGGCAGCATCTCGGTGAACCTCTTCTGCACCCTCTCCAAAGCCTCCACATCCTTCCCGTAATGGGGACGACCCAGAACTGAATGCAATACTCCAGGTGCAGCCTATCTTTCAGAAGTTCTTTGGGATGTGGGAGGGAACCGGAGCACCCAGGGGAAACCCACGCGGTCACGGGGAGAACGTGCAAACTCCACACAGACAGCGCCGGAGGTCGGGATTGGACTGGTTCACTGGAGCTGCAAGGCAGCTGCACCTCCTGCCAAACCACTAAGCTGTCCTGTATCCTGGATTATTCCCCAAACTGGTGCACATTCCCATTGGGTATGTGGGTGCGTATTGTGGGGTGGGGAGGATTACTGGGGGCTCTACAAGGCTTTAATAATTTTGTTAGAAACTTCACAGAATAAAAATGAATTAAAAAAACCTAACCTCAAACAATCTGCTGGAGGAACTCAGCGGGTCGAGCAGCATCTGTGGGAGGAAAGGAATTGTTGGCGTTTTGGGTCGAAACCCTGCATCGGGTCTCCAAAAATATAGCTTCCTTGTCTGTTGAGCTGCCATTAGTCCCCAAAGGGAAGGAATGACCTGGTATTCCTCAATGGGGCTTGTCAGGAGGTATTGCAGGGTGGGAATAAGTGGATTTTTCATTTAATAAATTGGGAAGCACAGTCTTAATCCATTGGCCCTGAGTGCAAATCCAAGTGTAGAAGTCGACCCGCGCTCTGTAATAAATCAGACAACAGCAGAACCAAAACACTTACAATTAATGCTTTATTAGTTTAACGCTAGTGGGAGTGAGGGATACAGAGAAAGAGTAAACAGTGTAACCCAAGCTCTGCTCTGATCCCACTCGAAGATGCCTTGGTTAGTGTGTATCTTTTATACCCACTTCATGAGAAACCTTCGCGGTAAGTTGCACTCACTACAGTAATAGCTGACAGTAAGCTTTAGCAAAACAGGGTATGTATAAAATAACAATGTCTTTCTTACCCACACCTGGCCCTCACTTTCAGCCATAACTATAGTCACCCCATGGCTGAGGTAATTCTTTACAATGGGAGGAAGCTGACAATGAGAAACATACCATTAACCCTCACGTTGCCAGTCGTTAACCCTTGCACTCCCAGCTATCTTTTACATGAGATAGACAGTGCAGATATCCCATGCAGTAACATCCTGTTCATATTCACAGGGTGTATCTCTAAGTCCTTCACCGAAGCAGAGAAGGCTTGTGAATCATCCTCTGAGCTGAGTAAGTACTGTTAAGATTTCTTTGGTTTTTGTGCATGTGATCATTGTTGGCAGACTTTAGCAAACGCTAACAAAACTAAAGAAAATGCTGTAAGGAAAGCTCAGCAGGCTGTGGAAAGAGAAACAGTCCATTGCCAGCGTGAGATGAGGAGAGGCAAAATGTGGTTGGAATCCCCCATGTTCTGGGAATGAGGAACGCTGGCTTATAGGTTGACGGCCTGGCACTGGGACCCTCAGCTGGCATCTGCCCTGCTAGAAACTGCATAGAGAGGCATCCATGGGTACCCTTCTCGAAATGCCCACTCTCGTCTCCACTCAGATAAGCAGACTGCAGGCTGGGCCTTGTTTATTTATTCCTTCATGGGACGTGGATACCACTGGCAAAACTGATGTCTATTGCCCACCATTAATTGCCCACCTGAACTGGGCGCTCGTTGGGTAGGTTCAGAGGGCTTTTAAAGATCGGTCACATAGGTGGGGTCATGCTTAAGTCAGTCTGGGTAAGGATGGCCGATTTCCTCCCCTGAAGTACATTAGTGAATGGTTCGTACCAAGTTCAGCAGTAGCCTTTCTGCAAGGGCTACTGGGCATAGGATACATGTACGGCTATCCCCACTGAGACTTTAAAGCAAAGCTGTATGCAAATTGAAAATAAATAATTTGTAGAAAATGGTCTGTAAAAGACAGCTAAAAAATGTGTTGCGATATCAAATGGAATAACTTCCAATGGTCTGGAAAAATACCAATAATCCAGCATGACCGACCGAGTGCGGGATTGTTGGAAGTTGGTGGGAGAACACGTTCCCCTCCTTCAAATAGTGTCATGAGATCTTTTACAGCCATTTTCCATCTTCTTGCCCCTTCACTTGACCTGTCTATATCCCTTTGCAGATACTCTTTGAGTTCTCACAGCTTGGTATCATCAGCAAGCATTTCAATCCAATATCAATATGAGCTCATTACTCACCTCTTGGGTACTATTCTCGAGTACTTCATTGGTAACAACCCTCAACCAGGGTCTTTCTAACCAATTTTTTTAACCAATCTGGTCCCTAGTTACAGTACCACTGACCAATGCTGGGTCATATCCCTCTAGATGCCAACATTTTACCAGGATGTTGCCTGGACCTGGGGGCCTGAGTTACAAGGAGAGGTTGTGTAGACTAGTACTTTAATCCCTGGAACGTAGGAGATTGAGGGGTGACCTGATAGAGGTATATAAGATCATGAGGGGTATAGACAGGGTGAAAGCACATAGTATTTTTTCCAGGGAGGGGGTACTAAAAACAAGAGGGCATAGGTTTAAGATCAGAGGCGAGAGATTTAAAAGGGACATCAGAGGCAGCTTCTTCACGCAAAGGGTGGTGCGTATTTGGAATGAGCAGCCGGAAATAGCGGTTGAGGTGGGCACATTGGCAACGTTTAAAAGCCATCTAGATAAGTCCACGGATAGGAGAGGTTCAGAGGGCCATGGGCCGAACGCGGGCAGATGGGACTAGCTCGCTGGGCGACACAGTCGGCATGGACGAGTTGGGCTGAAGGGCCTGTTTCTGTGCTCCATGACTCTGTGATTACATGACAACATTTCTTTGAATGTTAATGTTGCAAATGTCCCAACAATTGATTAGTCGCACCCTATAGAAAATTTTATAGTCTTTTCCTTGGAAGGTGGGTTGGTTTATTGACTGATGTTTTTCTTCCTCAAGATTGTTTCTTTCGCCGAGGTTTGATGCTGGGGAAGACATGTCTGAAACCTGCACTGTCCCAACTGCTCATTAGTTTCGGTAGGTGGATCATAAATGTGACCGGCAACCGTGTTTCCATGGGATACGAAATATAGTACTCTAATTATGGCAGATCTTGTACAATTGATAATTGGCTTAGTATTGTCACATGTACCGAGACACAGTGAAAAGCTTTTGTCTGCATGCCATCCAGACAGATCATTCCATGCACAAGTACAAAAGGGGAAAAAAAATAGAATGCAGAATAAAGTGTTACAGTTACAGAAAAAGTGCAGTGCAGGCAGACACTAAGGTCCAAGGGCCACGACGAGGTAGATTGGGAGATCAAGAGTCCATTTTTATCGTACAAGAAATCCATTCAAGAGCCTAGTAGAAGCTGTCCTTGAGTCTGGTGGTGCGTGTTCTCAAGCTTTTGTATCTTCTGCCCGATGGGAGGGGGGAAGAAGGGAGAATGTCCGGGGTGGGTGGGGCTGTTGATTATGTAGGCTGCTTTCCCAGTTCTGGTCGTCATGCTGTAGGAAGGATGTGATTAAATTCGAGAGGGTGCGGAAAAGAAACACAGGAATGTCACCCAACCTGGAGGGCTTGAGTTCTAAGGCGGGATTGGATGGGCTGGGACTTTTTTCCTGGAGCACAGGAGGGTGAGAGAGGTGACCTTACAGGGGTTTATAAAATCATGAGGGGCCTTGATAAGGTGAATGGTCGCCGGCTTTTTTCCTAGGGTCGGGGAGTCTAAGACTAGAGGGTATTGGTTTACGGTGAGGGGGGAATGATTTAAAAGGGATGTGAGGAGCAACTTTTTCACACAGAGGGTGGTGGGTATATGGAACGAGCTGCCAGGGGAAGTGGAACAGGTGGGTACAACTACAAGATTTAAAAGATGGGTACTTGGAGAGGAAAGGTTTAGAAGGACATGGGCCAAACAGAGAGGCAACTTCTTTTTTTACACAAAGGGTGGTGTGTATGTGGAACGAGCTGCCAGAGGAAGTGGCTGAGGCAGGTACAATAGCTACTTTTAACAGACAGTTGGACAGATACATGGATAGGAAAGGTTTAGAAGGTTAGATAGGGATTACACGCCCCTGTCTGTATCAGTGGTGCTGAGGTGGAGATGGCCCGAGAGCTTTATGTTCCTGGGTGTAAATATCACCAACAACTTGTCCTGGTCCAATCATGTAGGTGCTATGGCCAAGAAAGCTCACCAGCGCTTCTACTTCCTCAGAAGGCTAAGGAAATTCGGCATGTCCCCGATGACTCTCACCAATATTTATAGATGCACCATAGAAGCGTGGCGACACTTGCGGGCTGCCCCCAGAGCAACCTGTGCAAAAGATGTATTTCACTGGGTGTTTCCATGCACATGTGGCTAATAAAGAAATCTTAAGGATGTGAAATCATCCCAATGCAACAGAATGGAGAACCAAGCCATTTCTCGATGTCCAGATGTTAACAATGTTTTCCAGATTATGTTCCTACCTAACCAATGAGTAAAGGAACGCTGGCGAGCAAGGAAAATGGGAACACTGAAAATAGACAATGACTGAAATAATATTGGCAGCGAAGTCTAATTGGCTATCTGGCCTCATGCTTGTTTATCTTTCTCGCAGGTGATCCCGTCATGAGCAAAAGTTTTCACGGTGAGTATTGAAAGGAAGTCTCCCTCTCGGTGAACCACAGGTCAACTTGGACATTCATTTGTCATGCTGTACGATACAGCACGTGCACAGCCCCACTGACATTAAGGAGCTGACTGTTGGCAGTTTCATATCGAACCATTGAGGGAGGTGCATAAGAATGTGAGAACGAGAAGCAATAGTGGACCATCTGAGCTCCATGCTTGCTCCACCATCCAATAACGTCACAACCGAACTTTTACCTCAGCACCATTTTCCTGCATTATCCCCATATCGCTGGATTCCCCAGAATAGTTTGGATTCCCGCTTCTGCTCTGTATCCCCTGAAATCCCATTCTTTCTGGCAGTGTGTTCAATACTGGCTGCACGAGGATCTCTCTTTCTCCTGCGTTCACCACTTATGTTAAGTCTGCAATACAAACAGAAGGTGGTGAAATTACTCAGCAGGATAAGCAGCATCTGCAGAGAGAGAACAACAGCTCAGTTTAACTCTCTGTAGCGGCTGCCTGACCTGCTGAGTATTCCTATCACATTTTTTATTTTCTAGAAGACTTTGCCTTCAGATTATGCCATTGCTCAGTAAGGTTTGTTTTACCATTGCATCTCCTGATCTTTCTCTATGTTGGTCCCACATCAAGGCGACACAGTGGCCTCACAGCTCCAGCGACCCCGGTTCGATCCCGACCTCCAGCGCTGCGTGTGTGTGTGTGTGTGTGTGTGTGTGTGTGTGTGTGCGCGCGCGCATGTGTGTGTGTGTGTGTGTGTGTGTGTGTGTGTGTGGAGTTTGCACGTTCTCCCTGTGACCGCGTGGGTTTCCCCCAGTTTCCTTCCCACATCCCAAAGACGCGCAGGTCGGTGGGTTAATTGGCCACTGGCCACTGAGTGCAGATGAGTGGTAGAATGGTGGATTGGTGGGAATGTGGGCAGAATAAAATGGGGTTGGTGTAGGATTGGTGTAATTAGGTGTTTGCTGGTTGGCACAGACTTCAGTGGGGCAGAGGGCCTGTCTCTCTGCAGTATCTCTCTTTGACTATGATATTCATGAGTGTAAAATCATTTCCTTTCATCTATATGGACAGATATTTTCCTCTGCTCTCTGGACCTTTCTCTGGATAAAGTAATAACCCACATTTCTGGTATGACAGACGAATGGATCAGTGAGGATGGTAAGGAGGTTGTACTTATGACAGTTCTGCGTCGCCAATGAGATGGAGATGGGGTGGGACATATGACCCAGCAAACAGTCAATTTACTCAGAAAACAGCAGGGAAAACAGTTACTGAAGCAATTGGTATCGGTTTATTATCGTCACTTGTACCGAGGTACAGTGAAAAACTTGTCTGTGCATACTGATCGTACAGGTCAATTCATTACACAGTGCAGTTACATTGAGTTAGTACAGAGTGCATTGAGGTAGTACAGGTTAAACAATAACAGTACAAAGTAAAGTGTCAAAGCTACAGATAAAGTGCAGTGCAATAAGGTGCAAGGTCACAACAAGGTAGATCGTGAGGTCAGAGTCCATCTCATCCTATAAGGGAACCGTTCAATAGTCTTATCACAGTGGGGTAGAAGCTGTCCTTGAGCCTGGTGGTACATGCCCTCAGGATCCTGTATCTTCTCCCAATATTCTCCCAATAAAAGCAGGGTGATTTCTCCAGAAGGTTTCCACAAGTGGGGGATAAAGTTCCCGACGGCACTGTTACTGTTTGCCGTCTCCACCTAAAAGGTTAGAAGGCACTGGGGGGGGGGGGGGGGGGGGGGGGGAGATTAAGTTTGACTGATTGTGTACAATAAGCAAACAACAATATAATCTAATTTTGGATCTTCTGCCTGACTGTAATAACTTGAAAAGTTGTAGCATAGTCATTAAGTAACAGTCTGAATCATTGATTCAGAAAGAAGAAGGCAAGCATGCCAGACGACTACTTTACTGCCCTATCTACTTGTGTGGCCACTTTCAGTGACCCCAAGATCCCTTTGTACATCAAATGCCTCCTTTTATTAAATGAACCTTCTAAATGTTAATCTGAGATCGATAGTCAAACGTCCAATGAACATGAGGAAAGGAGGGTATGAGGTTAAATAACAAGAGTTCCCACAACATCAAGGAGCGTTAGGTGGTCCTGGGCACATGCAGTTGGTTCTCTTGCTCGGTGATTAATTACTGTAGACTATGTGTGTAGGACAATCAGAGGGCAGTTAATGGGCACATTAGAGAGAATAGATTGAGGAATGGAACTGATAGGATTGGTTCCTAGAGCCAGCACAGACTTCATGAGCTAGGTGGTCTCCAACTGCAATATAAGATGATACAAATGTAGAATAGAGAACAGTACAGCACTGGACAGGCCGTTCGGCCCACGATGAAATGCCTTTCGTGATGCCAATTTATACTAAATGTCCTCCTCCTGTGTATCATCCACATCCCTCCACTCCCTTCATATTCATGTGTCTATCTAAAAGCTTCTTAAACTCCACCAAACTGCCTGCTTCCACTACTATCCCGGTTACCCATTCCCGGTTACCTACCACTCTCTGCGTTAAAAAAGTTGCCCCTCGTGTACGGCTTTTAAATTTCTCCCTCTCACCTTAAAAGCACGTCCTCTGGTGTTTGATGTTTCTACCCTGGGGAAAAGATTCTGACTGTCTGCCCTATCTATGGCCTCTTCATCATTTTAAAAATCCTCTCTAATCCAGGCAGCATCTAGTGAACCTCTTCTGCACCCCCTCCACAGTCTCCACATCCTTCCTGTAATGGGGCGACCAGAACTACACGCAATACTTCAAGTGTGGTCTGACTAAAGTTTTACATAGCTGCAGCGTGACTTCCTTACTCTTGTACTCAACACCCCTACCAATGAAGGCAATCATGCCATGCACCTTCTTTACCACCTTATCCACTTTCGTAGCCACTTTCAGTGAACTATGGACCTGGACCCAAGATCCCTCTGTACCTCAATGCTATTAAGGGGCCTACAATTAACTGTATACTTTCTTCTTTCATTTGACCTCCCAAAGTGCAACACCTCACACTTGCCTCAATTAAACTCCATCTGCCACTTCTCTGCCCATGCCTGTAACTGACCGATATCCCGCTGTTTTCTTTGATAGTCCTTTACACTGTCCACTGACCCACCAATCTTGTCATCGGCAAACTTGCTAATCCACCCAGCTACATTTTCATCCAAATCATTGATATATATCACAAACAACAGACGTCCCAGCACCGATCCTTGCAGAACAACACTGGTCATGGACCTCCTGCCAGAATAACAGCCTACCACCCCTACCCTGTCTTCTATCGGCAAGCTAGTTCTGAATCCAAACTTGCAAGTTTGGATTCACCCTGGATCCCATGCATCTTCATCTTCTGAATCAACCTACCATGAAAGACCTTATCAAATGCCTTACTAAAGTCCATGTAGATAATATCCACTGCCTTACCCTCATCAAACTCCTTTGTCACCTCCTCAAAAAACTCGATCAAGTTTGTAAGGCGTGCCCTGCACAAAGCCACGTTGACTGTTCCTAAGCAGGCCATGCTTTTCCAAATGCACATAAATCCTATCCCTCTGTATCCTCTCCAATAGCTTCCCTACCACTGATACGAGGCTCACCGGCCTATAATTACCTGGATTGTCCCTATTTCCCTTCTTGGACAAAGGCACAACACTTGCTACTCTCCAGTCCTCTGGGACCTCACATATTGCTGGTGAGGACACAAAGGTCTTTGTCAAAGCCCCAATCCTGACTTGCTTCTTTCAATATCTGGGATATCTGCCATCAGGCCCTGGGACTTTTTCCACCTTAATGCTTTTCAGAAGACCCAGCACGACCTCCTCCTCAATCTCAAATGCCCCAGCATATTATCACGCCCCCACTCTGTTTTCACTGTCCTCCAAATCCTTCTCCTCAGTAAATGCCGACGCAAAGTACTCATTTAATATCTCAGCACTGCTCTGACTCCAAGCACAAATTCCCTCCTTTATCCTTGAGTGGACCTACCCTCTCCTTAGTTATCCTCTTTTTCTCAATACGTGTAAAATGCCCTAGTATTTTCCTTGATCCAGCTCACCAAGGACTTTTCATGGTCCATTTTGACCCTCCTAATCACCTGCTTGAGGACTTCCCCGCTATCTTTATGTTCCACAAGAGCCCAGTCTGATTTTAGCTTTGTAAACTTTATGTACGTTTCCTTTTGCTTCCTGACTAAATTTAGGACCTCTCAGGTCATCTAAGGTTCCCTCTCCTTTCTATTCTTGTCCATACTCCTCACCGGAACATGCTGATCCTGAACTCCGATCAGCTGGCCTTTAAACAATTCCCACGTCAGACGTGGACTTGTCCGACAGTAGCTGCTCCCAATCATTGCCCCTTAGCTCCCGTCTTATCCTGTCATAATTTGCCCTCCCCCAATTTAGCGCCTTCCTGCAAGATCCAATTTTATCCTAACTCATAAGTACCTTCAAACATAATGAGAGAAACTGCAGATGCTGTAATCTAGATGAAAACCACTATGATACTGGAGGAACTCAACAGGCCAGGCAGCATCCGTGGAGAAAAGCAGGCGGTTGACGTTTCGGGTCAGGACCCTTCTTCAGGAAAAGGGGAAGCCCAATATATAGGAGGGAAAAGCAAAGCAGTGATAGGTGGACAAAAGAGGGAAGGTGGGGTGGGAACAGGGAGGTGATTTGTAGATGCAGGTAAGAGATAGTGATAGGCAGGTGTGGGGGAGGAGGGGAGACCAGACCAAGGGTGATGGGGCAAAGGTAAGGAGAGAGAGGAAAGAAGGGCTAGGAATGGGAAGAAGAGGGAGAACGTGGTGGGGGGGGGCGTTGTTGTGGGGAAGGGGGGTGGGGAATTAACTAAAGTGGGTGAATTTGAATTCAATGTTCATGCCATTAGGCTGCAAGGTTCCAAGACGGAAAATGAGGTGCTGGTCCTCCAGTTTGTGCTTGGAATCCTCCTGGCAGTGGGGGAGACCGAGGACTGACATAGTGTGGGAGGGGGCGTTGAAATATAAAGAGTGGTGGTCACTGTTCCAAAAATGTTCACCCATTATCAGGTCTGTCATCTGGCCTGGCTCATTTCCCAAAATTAGATCCAGTATCTTTTCTCCTCCAGTTGAATTCTCCACAGACTGTTTCAAGAACCCCTCTTGGATGCACTGAAGAAATCCTGCCCATCTAAGCTTCTCGTATTAAGGAAGTTCCAATCAATACTGGGGAAGTTAAAGTCCCACACTATGACAACATTGTTTCTGCACCTTACCATAATGTGTCTATACACCTGTTCCTCCTCCTCTCAGTGGCTATTGGGGAGGCCTGTAGTATAATCCCATCAGCATAATTACACCTATCCTAGTTCTGAGCTCCACACAAGTTGCCTCTGAAGCTGAGCCCTCCAGTGTGTCCTGAGCACTGCTGTGACATTCTCCCTTATCTGTAGTGTAACCCCTCCACCTCCTTTACCCCCTCTTTATCACGTCTAAAACAATGAAATCCAGGAACGTTGAGCTACCAGTCCTGTCCCTCACACATTCAGGTCTCTGTAATGGCAACAACACCCTAATCCCACGTACTGATCTAAGTTCATCCTCTTTACCCATAGTACTCATAGAACATAGAACACTACAGCACGGTACGGGCCTTTCGGCCCATAATGTTGTGCTGACATTTTATCCTGCTCTCAGATGTAGCTAACCCTTCCCTCCCACATAGCCCCCTATTTTTCTATCATTCATGTGTCTATCCAAGACTCTCTTAAATGTCCCTAATGTATCTGACCCCACAACCTCTGCTGGCAGTGCGTTCCACGCACCCACCACTCTCTGTGTAAAAAACTTACCCCTGACATCCCCCTTATACCTTCCTCCAATCACCTTAAAATTACATCCCCTTGTGTTAGCCATTGTCTCCCTGGGAAAAAGTCTCTGACTGTCCACTCGATCTATGCCTCTTATCATCTTGTACACCTCTATCAAGTCACCTCTCATCTCCTTCTCTCCAAAGAGAAAAGTCCCGGCTCGCTTAACCTGTCCTCATAAGACCTGCTCTCCAATCCAGGCAGCATTCTGGTAAATCTCCTCTGCACCCTATCTAAAACTTACACGTCCTTCCTATAATGAGGTGACCAGAACTGAACTCCTAGCATTGAAATAAACATATTTCAGCCCATCAGTCCCACCATGTTTATTAGCCTCCTCCTTGCTGTTCTTCCTTCCTTGTTGTCCTCAAACCTACCACCTATTGCCCTGCTACTGTGGTTCCCACCCCCCTGCCACTCCAGTCTAAACCCTCCTGAGTAGCACTAGTGAACATCCTATTGGTTCCCCTCCAGTTCAGATGCAACCCATCCTTTTTGTACAGATCCCATCTGCCCTAGAAGAGAGCCCAATGATCCATAAATCTGAAGCCCTCCCTCCTGCACCATCTCCTTAGCCATGTATTGAACTGCACTATGTATCTATTTCTCACCTCACTAACATGTGGCATGGGTAGCAATCCTGAGATTACAGCCCTGGAAGTCCTACTTTTTAATTTCTACCTGATTCCCTAAAATCCCTTTGCAGGACCTCATCCCTGCTCCTGTCTACGTCATTGGTAACTATATGGATCACGACCTCTGGCTGCTCACCCTCCCCTCTCAGGATGTCCTGTATCCGTTGCAAGACTTCCTTGACCCTGGAACCTGGGAGGCAACACACCATCCTGGAATCTTGATTGCAGCTATAAAAACATCTCTCTGCACCCTTACTGTTGAGTCCCCTGTCATTATCAGTCACAGACCAAGAGATAGGAGAGGGGGTGGGATGGGGGATTAAAGTGGCAGGGAACAGGAAGCTCAGGGCCGCCCCTGTGGACTGACCGCTGGTCCTGCTCAAAGCTGTCACCTAATCCGCATCAACTTTATCCCGGAAGGGCAAGATGCAATTTTTGTCCCTCGGTCCCAGTAAGCCCACTCCTAGTCCTCTCCATTAAAAACAACAAACAATCTGCTGGCAGGTCAATCTGCTGGCAGGTCACGCTGCATCTGTGGGAGGAAAGGAACTCTCGATGTTTTGGGTCAGAACCTTGCATCAGGTTTCCCCCAGTGGATCTGCTCTCCCCTCCTCCCCCCCCCCCCGTACCTGCCTATCACTATCTCTTACCCGCGTCTACCTATCACCACCCTGTGCCCACCCTGCCTCCCGTCTCCTGTCCACCTATCACTGCTCTGCTTTTCCCTCCTATATATTGGGCTTCCCCGTTCCCTGAAGAACGGTCCTGACCCGCAACGTTGACCGCCTGCTTTTCTCCACGGATGCTGCCTGGCCTGCTGAGTTCCTCCAACATCATCGAGGTTTTCATCTAGATTCCAGCATCTGCGGTCTCTCATGCCTCTCCATTAAAACTAGTCTCAGTAATCCCATGAAATGCCTCCCTGAAATCAACTATTAGACTCAATTGCAGTTGGATGGAATAATTTTAAAAAACCAAACCTGCACCTTCCATCTGGTTCCTCAGTGTCCAACCAGCAGAAACTATTTCTGCCAATCAATGAGATCTCCTTTAAAACTGCTCTTCCCAATTCCATCTTGTCCAGCCTCTCCCTGTAGATGGTTCCTCATCTTTGCCATTGGTCTCTTCTGCACCATGCTGGGTTCTGATGTCCTTTCTGATGAGCGTGTTCTGAATCGCGACTGATATTTCAACAGGAATGTTTGCGATGGACTAACCTGTCATTTTTGCCTTATTTCCCATTTGCACACGATGATGTCTAATCAGAGAACATCAGTGAAGAGAAGGAAATAGAAGAGCTGATCGGTAAGCACTGACTCAGGTCTCTGGAACCTCCACTCTCCCCACCCACACACACACCCCCCACCGTGACTCCAACGCGCGAGTTCCACAGAGCCAGCGCACCAACAGTCTCACACAACGGGGTGGGGAGGAGGGAGCGGTTTCCGTCACATCCCACGGGGGGTGATGAGGGAGGTTGCAGGGTCCCAGCACGTGGAGCCCGTCCCGGGGCAATCCCTGCGCTGCTGGGATGGGATGAGGCTCTGACCACCCTCCCCCCCAACACCTCAGAGCTGGGCGGTCGGTTCCCTCGCTCCCAGACCCCCATAGGGAGCCTCTCCACACCGAGCCACAGGCGTGGTTCGACGCTGGGGGAGAGGTGGCACAGGGCAGGGGGGCCTCACACCGAGTTCCCACACACAGAGGAGGTCTTTGTTTAAGACGCGAGGAGATGTGGGCTGAACGGAGGCAAATGGGACCAGCTTGGATGGACATCTGGGCCACCATGGACGAGTTGGGCCGAAGGGCCTGATTCCGTGCTGTGTGACTCTGTGACTCCATGAGCCCTTGAGTGCTTGGACTGGGGCAACCAAGAGTGAGTTGGCACTCTACGGAGTAGCACCAAGCTGGGTACCCAGCGAGAATGGAAGGAGTGACAGACGTTGACAGTGATCGACAGTAACTGTTGTACCAGGTGTGCTTGTGCTCTCCACCGATGCTCTCTGGTTTCTCTTCTGGGACAGGTGTTGTTGCATTAGTATTCGAACATCTTGCCTCTGCTTTGAAAGAATGTAACGCCCCTCAGCACAACCATGTGATGCATGAACTTTAAGGTAAGGTGTCAACGGCCCTGGCTCACCACACAACAAGCACGTACACTGCACTAACGATGCACACTGAGGCATTGAGGGGTCATTCACTTTCGTACCAGGAAGGGAGGATCCAAACGAGGAATATCACCATGTGCTGTCTGTGTGGAGTTTGCACGTTCTCCCTATGGGTTTCCCCCCCCCCCCCGGGTGCTCCGGTTTCCTCCCACATCCCAAAGGCATGCGGGTCGGTGGGTTAATTAGCCACTGTAAATTAACAAGTGTGTGGGCGAGGGGTAGAATCTGGGGGGTGGGGGGGGGTAGTTGGTGGGAACGGTGGGGAGAATAAAATGGAACCAGTGTAGGGTTGACGGTCAGCACCGACCCGGTGGGCCGAAGGGCTTGTTTCCGTGCTGTACGTCTCCGCGACCCGCTGCGTCCACCCGCCAGAGTCAGAGGTCTCTCTGTCGGTCTCCGCGCAGGCAGCGGGCAGACCCGGAACCTGTGTGGAGTTTGCATCTCACTGCAGGACCGGCACTCGGGAACTGTACCATTGACCCTCAGCCCCGGTGCTGGGCTCGGATCCATTCCTGGAGGCTCCCGAGGGGTTCGCCTCCCCACCCACCCACCCTCCACTCCCGCTGCAGGAAAATGGCTGGGTGGCCAACATATTCCCCCCCCCCCCCACCCCACCCACTGTCCCCGACACATTCTGGCCCAGTTTTGCCAGACAGCCATGTGGTGTCAAGGAAGCTCCCATGGTGTGTCCTTGGAGGGTCTGTGGCCCCTTCCGGTCACTGTTCCCGTGGCTGCCCACTGCTTTCCAGAGTTCTGCTGGAGCCTCTCCGGTGAACATAGAACACGGAACAGCACAGGAATAGGTCCTTTGGCCCATGACGTCTGTGTCAGCCATGATGCCAAATTAGACTGAATCAATCTGCCTGCGCATGGTGGATATCCCTCCTTTCCCTGGTGTGCATGGGCCTGTCTAAATGCCTCTTAAACACCACTCCCGTGTCTGCTTCCACTGCCTCCCTTGGCATCATGTCCCAGGCACCCATCAGTCAAGTCCAGTTGAGTTTATTGTCATGTGCACAAGTACGGTGAGGTACAGGTACAATGAAAAATTTGCTCGCAGCAGCATCAGAGGCTTGTAGGCACAGACAACACACGGAATATAAATTATACATAAATTATACAAGACAGAGGAAACAAAGGACCCTGCAAAAACAAGACCTTCGTCCAAATAAAAGCACAGTCAGACACAATCACAATCAGTGTCCCGTTGCTGAGGTAGGGTTAGGGTTGTGCAGGTCGGTCCAAGAACCTGATGGTTGTTGGAAAGTAGCTGTTCCTGAACCCGGTGGTGTGGGACTTCAGGCTTCTCTACCTCCTACCCGACGGTGGCAGTGAGAAGAGGGCACCACCCGGATGGTGGGGATCCTTGATGATAGGTGCTTGAGGTAGCGCCTCCTGTCGATGCTGTCAGTGGTGGGGAGGGCTGTGCCAGTGATGGACCTGGCTGTGTACGTCACTCTCTGCAGCCTCTTGCATTCCTGTGCGTTGGAATTGCCGTACCAGTCCGTGATGCAACCTGTCAGGATACTTTCAACGGTGCATCTGTGGAAGTTTTTTACACTCAGAGTAAAAAAAAAACTTACTCCGCACACCTCCCTTAAACTTTCCCCCTCTCACCTTAAAGCTATGTCCTCTAGTAGTTGACATTTCTACCCTGGGGAAATGTCACAGGCACGTAGGTACAGACAACACCCAGAACATTAACTATACAAGGCAGCGAAGGGAGAGAGAGCAAAGGATTGTGCAAAAACAAGACCTTAGTGCAAAAAAGACACAATCAGAGACATCCGTGGTAGTGCAAGAAGCCTACCTTACACTTGTCTCTGGTCTGACACAGGTCTCTGGGAAGACAGGGATCTGACTGTCTACCCTGTCTATGCCTCTCATAATTTTATAAACCCCCATCAGGACTTCCCTCAGCCTCCGATGCTCCAGAGAAAACAATCCAAGATTATCCAACCTCTCCTTATAGGTATTACCCTCTCAGCCAAGCAACATCCTCATAAACATCTTCTGCACCCTTTCTAAAGCCTGCACATCCTTCCTGTAATGGGGTGACCAGAACTACAAACAGGGAAGGTGGAGCTGTTGTTGTCTGTGGCTTAAACCAACTGGTGATGATCCCAGCTGTCACTCCGCATTAGGTCAGTCGTATCTGTTGGTCTATTGTGTGTGGAACGCACTGTCCAAGCATCAGCGGTGGAGGCAGCAATTCCCACAACATTTAAGAAATATCAAGACAGGCACTGAATCAGTTCAGAAGGTGAGGGACCAAGTGCTGGTAAATGGGATTAGTACAGATAGCATCTTGAAGGCCAGCATGGATATGGTGGGCTGAAGGACCTGTTTCTGAGCTGTGTGACTCTGTGACTCTGGACTGGAGAAAGCATTCCTGAACTGGGTGAGTGTACACAGCACTGGAACAACATCCAAGCCCAGAAGTTCGAACTGAGATGAGTTGGGAAGTTTCTGGCCTACAGTCTCCAGAGTTCAGACAAATGAGAGCAGGTCCCAGTAAAGAACTTCACAGGAAGGAGGTTTCCCTTGGCCGAGGAGTCTAGGACCAGGAGTCACCTTCAGAATAAGGAGTCCAGGAGAGATGAGAAATTTCTTCCATCAGGTGGTGGGGAACCCTTGGAATTCTCTGCACCAGAGGGCCGAGGTGGCTCAGTCATTGTGTTCACTCAAAGCAGAGTCGAAAAAACTATCTTTAAGGGTGTCAATGGTTGTGGGTAAAATGGAGGGAGGTGGAGATGGGGCAGAAGGTTAAATGTTGTGGAAGATAAAATGGGATGAGTGTAAGTGGGTACTTCACAGCGCAGACGATGGGCTGAAGGGCCTGTTTCTGCGCTGTATCTCTCTATGGCTCCATAATAAAAGTGCAAAATGGTGGAGACACTCAGCGGGTCAGGCAGCATCTGTGGAGGGAAAAGCGTTCCAGGTCCTTGTGTTGGCTACACCGACAGACGTTGTAAACCCACGATCTCTGCCTCTGGGGACGAGGGCAGGTTGTGACTGGGAAGGACACCACCACCTTCAGGTTCCCCTCCATGTCACGCACCATTCTAACTTCGGAATATATCACCGTTCCTTCCTCACCACTGGGTCAAAATCCTGGAACTCCCTGCCTAAATGAACCATGAGAGTATCTCCACCAGAAGGAGGTCTGACAAAGGGTCTTGGACCTGGGACCTTTGTTTCTCATTGAGTCACACAGCACCACAACAGGACCTTCAGCCCACTGAGTCCGTGCTGACCACCCATTTACACCAATCCCATTTTATTGCCCCCACGTCCCCATCAACTTCCCCCAGATACTACCACTCACCTGCACATTGGGATCAATTTACAGCGGGAAATTAACCTACCGACCCGCACGTCTTTGGGACGTGGGAGGAAACCAGAGCACCCGGGGGAAACCCACGCGGTCACAGGGAGAACGTGCAAACTCCACACACACTGACAGCGCTGGAGGTCGGGATCGAACCTGGTTCGGTTGAGCTGTGAGGCAGCAGGTCTACCAGCCTCGCCACTGGGTGTTCCTACAGTGCCACAGATCTCTTTCCACAGAGACTGCCCGACCCACTGGGTGTTTCCAACATTTTTTGTTTTTATTTTAGATTTCCAGTATCTGCGGTTTTTTTTTTGATTTTCATTCACAGTTCCCCAAATTGAGCTCCATCTCACATGGTTTTGTTCGCCGTCACTTCACTGCCAAAGTCGCTTTGCTCTCTCTGCATCCATTTACTGGACCACCCAACCCAGAACCAACAGCAAACTCAGTCACAGGGCGTCTGGTCTGTCGCCATTGATAATTATCCAGTCGGTTTTCATTGCTAGTTATAACGAAGGGCCTGGGTAACCACAGAGGTAATGATGATTTTTGTTTTTGTTTGAACAGGGTGTTTGTATCACCATTCTCGATGCAGAAACTCCTCGAAGTAGCGAGACAGCTTCTCAATCAGCCAGTTCCATAAAAGGCAACCTCTTGACAAATAGTGCAGCCAACTTTTGTACCTCAGCCAGAAATTCGCTTTGTAGCAAGTCGCAAATCCATAACTCCATGCAGAAATATGGTCATATGTCCCAAAGTATGATCAATGGACATGTGCTTGCAGGTGGTGGGGTGGTGATGGTGGGGTGGGTGGAGATCTCTCAGCTGTGCAGTGTCCACATGTCCCCCCTCCCACCAGAAGACTGGTCTTTGTTGTTCCCCTGACTGAGAGGTGGAGATGGGAAGGAGATGGATGGTGGAAAGAGCCATGTTCTCAGCTGTAATTAGTAACTGGTGATTTCTGGGTCTCCCCTCCACATCCTGCAGACCTTTTCTACAGAGTAACTCAGTGGCTTCACCTCAGTGTGGGGACCTTGCAAGTGCTGTGATCATGATTTGTTTCATTCGATGCTTCTCAAACGTATGTTTCTGGACACGATTAAACTTCAGATGTTTAAAGTCTTTGCTTTTTCCTGCTTGTGGCTGATATAACTTGCAACCTGTGAAAATAAAATATGATGTGGTCCACTCAATACAAATGATGGTGCTTTCTTCATCTGCAAAGAGTGTGATTCTTTTCCCCTCAAACCACAGAGATTAAGTGCAGTGACATCATGTTTCCCTGTTACTCAGTGTTGAGATGGTGGGGGTTATAAACCTGTCTTGGTGAGGAGCTGCTGTAAAGTGTACAGTGCCAAAATGACCACCTGCTACATGCAGTAAAGCTCCAATAATCCAGGACCTGATTGTCCGGAAATTCCGATGGTTCGGAATCCGGCTCACTGGGTTCTGTTCCCCATGCTCTTTCTTTAAACTCACCGGGAATCCCATCCCACACTCTCTTTAAACGCATTGGGGCACAGTTTCCTGCTCCCTTTAAAAAGATAAGATTTCTTTATTAGTCACATGTACATCAAAACACACAGTGAAATGCATCTTTTGTGAAGAGTGTTCTGGGGGCAGCCCACAAGTGTCGCCACACTTCCGGCACCGACATAGCATGCCCACAACTTCCTAACCCGTATGTCTTTGGAATGTGGGAGGAAACCAGAGCACCCGGAGGAAACCCACGCAGACACGGGGAGAACGTACAGACTTCTTACAGACAGTGGCTGGAATTGAACCCGGGTCACTGGCGCTGTAATAACGTTACGCTAACTGCTACACTACCATGCCTGCCCACTGGAGCCCTGTTTCCTGCTCCCTTTAAACCCACTGGAGCCCTGTTCCCCGCTCCCTTTATACCTACTGGGGCCCCGTTTCCCACACCCTTTAAACCCACCGGGGGCCCATTTCCTGCTCCCTTTAAATCCACCGGGTCCCTGTTTCCCCCACTCCCATTTTGCTCACTTTGAATACTTTTAGTTATCATCACATCCAGCTGTAAATGGAGTGATTCTGCTCGGACTGATTGAGTACCTCCCACACTGTTCCCTTGAACAATTAAAGTGCTTCCTTCCAGCATCTGTCTGCCTTGTCAAAACAGAACAGCTGGAGCTCCTTCGGATTCACTTGGGGGGGATTTCTGGAACCAGTAGGCAGAGAACATGTGGTTGGGTACTTTATGGTCGGCATGGACACAGTGGGCCGAAGGGCCTGTTTCTGTGCTGTCTGACTCCACACCTGAAGAAGGAATATCTGGGAATCATAGAAAATTGATCAAGTCTGCAATACGGCCAACTTAATTGTCGTGCCAAAAACTACAAAGAAAAGTGGGTTGCTGATGAATTATTGTGAAATCCACATGTAACTATTGTAACGTGAATGCTATAAATTGCTGAAAGGTTTCTGGGTCAGTGGATTACCTTTGAGCTCTCACTCGAAGTGCTCTGCAGTGTACACTGTAACAGGGCCTGAATAAAGCAACTTGTTCCAGAAAAACACCACTGCTCTCTAAGATTTTCCTTCTGTGTTGCGCTGATCTGAGCCGTAATTAGGTGGGTGACTGGACCCCTTGTGAAAGCCAGATTCAGGGTGCAGGTTTAACACACAATCCCTCCAACAATTGATGCTGCCAGCAGGGTGCTGTACAGGATGATCGTCAGCAGTGTGGCTCCTAATCGGGTGAGTACATTTAATTTTACCACCCACAGTTCGAGTAGATGATCCCATATTGTTGCCGAGTGAACATCAGCTGCAGTACCAAAAGAACGAATCAGAGAGAAAGGAAGGCGTGGTGATTTTACTCGGCAAGGTTGGTGTGAGATGGAAATTAGACATCAGGTCAATGATGAGGAGAAATTAGACGTCACCTTTTTATACTGTCTATCTCCCTTCTTTCTTTCCAGTCCTGTTGAAGGGTCTCGACGCAAAATGTTGACTGTCTATTTCCCTCCATAGATGCTGCCTGACCTGCTGAGTTCCTCCAGCTTTTTGTGTGTTGCAACAGAATGCAGAACATAGTGTTACAATTACAGAGAAAGTGCAGTGCAGGGAGACAATAATGTGCAAGGGCAATAATGAGGGAGATTGTGAGGTCAAGAGTCGGGGTCTGTTCAATAGTCTTATAATAGCGGGATAGAAGCTGTCCTTGAGCCTGGTGGTATGTACTGAATAATTGGGAATCTTCAACATTGCTTTTCTTAATAACAATATTCTTCCAGAAGATTAAAAGATATTGCTCAGTCTTTTGACTTACCTATTTTCAGTTCTTTGAGAAAACAGGTTTTGTTGTGACCACAGTATTTGTCTTTTAAAATGCAAATGAGCAGCCAGGGTTCCCGTTTCCCCGAATGCAAATGTGTAATGTGTTTGGAGTTCAGTGTCTAGTAAAATGCAAATGGACTGTTTTGCAAATTGACTTCATTAGACCCCACCTTGCAAAGAGGGGGTGTTGGAAGAAATATTTTTTGTATTCCGAAAATAATAAAAATAGGAAATTAAATGGGAACTGCAAGAGTGCCGAGAGTAGCCAGCAAATAGTTTCGTGGATAAATATAACACAAGCTGTGCACCATTTACCCATCAGCTCTGGCAAAACTGAAGGCAATGTTCTCCATCTGAGAAACAAACGAGAAGAGGTAGGGGAGATTTAATGGACGGTATCAGGAGGTGTTGGAGCAGGATTGGGTGCTGTTAACTCCTCAGATATTGGAACAATGGGAATGAAACTACCTCAATGCACCGTGTAATGAATTGACCTGTACGATCGGAATGCAAGACAAGTTCTTCACTGTATCTCAGTACAAGTGACAATAATAAACCAATTCCGATTCCAACATTCGATAATGGAAAACAGTGTGCACATGTAGTATCTCTGGAAGTTGTTTATTGGGAGGATGGAAATTAGATCAAACTGCCAGTAGAAAAGAGTCAGAATAATGTTGCCATGGTTTGCACAATAAACTCAGTCTATTGGCTTACCCAGTATCATGAAACCATGGGAACGTTATCAAAGTCAAAGTTGGGTTTATCGTCATCTGCACAAGTCCAGGTGTGCACAGGTGCAATGAAAAACCTACTTGCAGCAGCATCGCAGGCACACAGCATCAGATAAGCAACATTCACAAGAAAAGCATAAATTAAACATAAATTAAACACAATTTTTACAAGAAACAGCACAATTAGAACAAAAGAAAAACAAAGTCCATTTTAGTGCAAAGTGATGAAAGTGGTCAGTGTGTTGCTGAACTGTAGTGATTAGGGTTGTCTTTTACCCATTAACTTTCAACAGTGTTTTTGGGGTAAAGTAGATTTTCTGAAATTAGATATCATCCTGTGATTGTATTGTTTGTTTTAATGTTAGTGTTGTTTAAGAGAAATGGAGGATTATGGGCTGTGTAGGAGGGAAGGGTTAGAAAGTAGGTTTATATAGGTCAGCACAGCATCATGGGCCGAAGGGCCTGTACTGTGCTGTACTTTCCTATGTTCCATGTTCTATGGTAGTCACATTAATTGTTAAAACCCTCGTCACTGAGAGAAGTGCAGGACATTGCCTAAACAAGGAATGGCCATCGTAACGGCTACGTGAGAGTCAAAGGTGCTGAATTGAGCAAAGGGACAGAGAGAGACAAAAACATGAGACGTTTGCTGATTTACTGATGAGAGAGAGAGAAAACGCACGCCATGTGCGCTTTGGCCCGCCTGCTTGGTCACGCCAGCCTGTTTGACTACATAAGTGGCCAGAAACACTCCAAGTCAAAGCAGAGCTACAAACAACGTCAATGCACGGTCTCCACAGGGAAACTGTGAGGACTGGCCATCCGAGGTGATATCTGTAACTTCAAAGCAACTGGGGGTTGTAACAATAAAGTCAATTAGCTGGGCATGACTTTGAGCTCTTGATTATTGAAAAACATTTCATTCGGGAATTTGTTACAACAACCTTTCCCTCAATGTCAGCAAAACAAAAGAGCTGGTCATTGACTTCAGGAAGCGGGGCAGAGCACACGCCCCTGTCTGTATCAATGGTACTGAGGTGGAGATGGTTGAGAGCTTCAAGTTCCCTGGTGTAACCATCACTGATAGCCTGTCCTGGTCCAACCACAAAGATTCCATGGCCCAGAAAGCTCACCAGCACCTGTACTTCCTCAGGAGGATGCGGAAATTCAGCATGTACCTGACGACCCTCACCAATTTTTGTGGATCCTATCCGGATACATCACGGCTTGGTATGGCAACTACAGCAACCACAAGAAACTGCAGAGAGTTGTGGACACAGCTCAGCACATCACAGAAATCAGCCTCCCCTCCATGGACTCTCTCTACACTTCTCGCTGCCTCGGTAAAGCAGCCAACATAGTCAACAGCCCCACCCACCCCGGACATTCTCTCCTCCCCCCTCCCACTGGGCAGAAGATACAAGAGCCCGAAAGTGCGTACCACCAGGCTCAAGGACAGCTTCTATCCCGCTATCTGTTATAAGACTTTTGAACAGTCCAGTAGTATGATAAAATGGACTCTTGATCTCTCAATCTACCTCGTTATGGCCTCACACTTTATTGTCTGCCTGCACTGCACTTTATCTGTAACTGTAACACTTTGTTTTGCATGCCGTCCATACAAATCATTTCATTACACCCGTACATCGAGGTAGTACAAGGGAAATGCAATAACAGAATGCCGAATAAAGTTTTTCACTGTACCTCAGTACATGTGACAATAAAATATTTATTTATTACTCACGTGTACATTGAAACACACAGTGAAATGCGTTTTTTTGCGTTACTGAGAATGTGCTGGGGGGCAGCCCGCAAGTGTCGCCACGCTTCCGGTGCCAACATTGCACGCCCACAGCTCCTAACCCGTATGTCTTTGGAATGTGGGAGGAAACCGGAGCACCCGGAGGAAACCCAAGCAGACACAGGGAGAACATACAAACTGCTTACAGACAGTGGCGGAATTGAACCCGGGTCGCTGGCGCTGTAATAGCGTTACGCTAACTGCTACACTACCGTGTAATTTACCAATTACCAATGCAGCAGGACTCAGCTCGTTATGAAAAATACAAGCAGCTGAGTTAAGGAACTGAAGAGCATCAGAGTCATGGCAATCGTGTGAAAGCCCCAAGACGAGGGACGGGAAAAGTGTGGGTTACTGTGGGAAGTGGTCAACTGAACCAAGGTCCAGAAGTGTCTCGGTAAAGAACGATGGCACTTGGACTGTAATACCCCTCTGGGGATCTCAGTACACATTCTCCAGCAAGCTCATGATGAAAAGGTAAAAGGTAAACAACATTGTACAGCAGTAATGTTCACAGCACTAGAAAGGCAGCCACTGCATTGGAGGAACATGAGAAACTGACTGAAGAATTGCAAGGAGTATATACTATAGGGGCTGTTCCCTGCACCTTGATCCAGCGGCAGAATAAAACCCTTGCCCTATACCAAGTGCACAATGTTGGACAGTATAAACAGGGAGCTTGGATAACGGTGCACAATGCTCCAGACCGTGTGATAATAATTGACCAAGATCAAGGGGTATTATATGGTGTTAAATCACATGGCTCCCTTGGTTGTGGCCAAGGGCCAGCAGGGGTGTACTGAAGGAGTAATCCCTAGGGATCATAAGGAAATTGGGAAAGTTTGTAACATGTGATGACCTTGGTTCAGAGGATGTGTGGAAATTGGTTCAATAGAAAGGGCTCTGAGAAAAGCAGCGAGTCTCCAGACAACACACGCTGAGAGTTTATTGAATAGCTGTTGTCTACATCACTTGTCCATTTACCAATATTGTCACTTTAGTTCCTGAGTGTTGGTCACTGTGTCTTTTTACAAAATGCACTGCAGTTACTCGATTAGGGAACCTGAGAGCACCTCCTGAACCTGGGACCTCTGTCACGAAGGACAAGGGCAGGAGGGTCAGGGGAACACTGCCACCTGCAGGTTCTTTAAACTCACTGGAGTCACATTTCCAACTCAACTTTAAACTCAATGGGTCCCTGTTTCCCACACTGCCTTTAAACTCACCAGGGTCCCATTTCCAACGCTGCCTTTAAACTCACCAGGGCCCTGTTTCCCACATTCCCTTTAACCTCACCAGGGGCCTGTTTCCCACGCTTCCTTTAAACTCACCAGGGTTCCGTTTCCTACACACCCTTTAAATTCACCGGGTTCACTAGAAAGTTGATTATACTGCTGCGTAACATCTAAAAACAAGTGCGTTGGAGTATTGATAGGAGTAATATCCAATGGTCAGGAAGATCTGCCTTATCCTGACCACTAAAGTGTGGCAGATTACTGGAGTTTTCATTGCCTCAGTTGGCTGAGGAAGTTTAAGCCCCGTCTATGGCAGAGTGAATTGCACAGATCTATTTCTCTTGGGAAAGAAAGTCAACAACAAGACACCGGAGACTGAGAACAGAAGCTTGATGCCACCTCGGACTAAAGAGCCGTCTTGCTTGGCACTCCATAAACCATCCTAACTATTCATTCCCTCTACACCAGTGCACAGTGGCTGCATCGTTCACCATCAACAAAGTGCACTCGAGTTACTCGCCCAGGTCACTGCACCAGGAACCCCTCCCGCAACCTGTAACCCACATCAACAAACAGGACAAGGGCAGAAGGTGCCCAGTGACACCACCACCTGCAGGTTTTGCTTCAAGTCACTCACCATCCTGACTTGGAAATGTATCGCTGGCTCTCCATCACTGGGTGAAAACCCTGGAATGTGAAATGGGAGAAGAAGAGGTTTACCAGGATGCTGCCTGGATTAGAGGTCGTGGGCTATCGGGAGAGGTTGGGTAGACTTGGGGTGTTTTCTCTGGAGTGGCAGAGGCTGAGGGGAGACCTGACAGAAATTTGTAAGATTCTGAGAGGCATAGATAGGGTAGACAACCGGTATCTTTTTTCCCAGGGTCGAAATATCTAACACCAGAGGCCATGCATTTAAGGTGAGAGGGGGATAGTTCAAAGGAGATATGCAGGGCAAGTTTTTTTACACAGAGAATGGTGGGTTCCTGGAATGCGCTGCCAGGGGTGGTGGTGGAGGCAGATACGACAGAGACATTTAAGAGGCTCTTAGATAGGCACATGGATGTGCAGAGAATGGAGGGGTATGGACCATGTGCAGGCAGGAGGGATTAGGTGTTATTAGCTTAATTATAGGGCCTGTTCATGTGCTGTACTGTTCTGTGTTCTATGTAATGTGCCTGTGAGGGTTCAGTGATGACGTTGGTTCATAGAAAGGGCTCTGAGAAAAGCAGTGAGACCCCAGACAACACACGCTGAGAGTTTCTTGAATAGCTGTTCTCTACATCACTTGTCCAGCTCCAATACTGTCACTTACACTCCTCAGTGTTGGTCACACTACCTTCTACAAAATGCACCGAGTGACTCAGAACTCTGACAGCACCTCCCCAATTTGTGACCTCTGTCACGAAGGACAAGGGCAGGAAGGTCGGGGGAACACCGCCACCCGCAGGTTCCCCTGCAAGGTGCCCACAACCCTGATAGGGAAACAGAGCGCGGCTTTCCTCATTGCTGGGTCGAACTCCTGGAACTCCCTGCCCGGCTGTGGGAGCACCCTCATCGGAAGGACTGCAGCAGTTGGAGAAGGTGGCACCGCCAGCTTCTCGAGGGGCACCTGGGGATGGGCAGTAAATGCTGGGCCCTGCCGTGACACCCACATCTTGTCAATCAATGAAAGCAATTCAGAGTTTACGTTGCCATGGTTTCCCAACAAGTGGAGCTTTTGTTCATTTAGGATACTTCTATTTCTCAGGACATGCAGCCTCGCTGCCTTGGTGAAGCAGCCGGCATAATCAAAGACCCCACCCACCTGGGACATTCTCTCTTCTCCCCTCTTCCATCTGGTAGAAGATACAGGAGCCTGAGGGCACGTACCACCAGGCTTAAGGACAACTTCTACCCCTCTGTGGTAAGGCAATTGAACAGTTCCCTTTTACGATGAGATGGACTCTGACCTCACGATCTACCTTGTTGTGACCTTGCACCTTATTTCTCTGTAGCTGTGACACTTTAATCTGTACTGTTATTGTTTTTACCTGTACTACCTCAACGCACTCTGAACTAACCCAACATAACTGCACTGTGTAATAAATTGACCTGTACGAACGGTATGCAAGACAATTTTTTCACTGTACCTCGGTACAAGTGACAATAATAAACCAATGCCAATACCAATAAATGGAGTGATCCTGCTTGGTCTGATGTAGTACCTCCCACACCATTCATTACACAGTTAAAGTGCTTCCTTCCAGCATCTGTCTGCCTTGTCAAAACGGAACATCTGGAGCTCCTGAGGAACTGTAGGCAGAGTAGATGTGGTACCTGATGGTCAGCATGGACGTGGTGGGCCGAAGGGCCTGCTTCTGTGCTGTGTGACTCGATGACCCTGCGACTCTTAGATGATGCTCTGCCCGGCCATAACCAGCTTCCCACACCTCTGGTGGACTAACAATTGCGCGCAATCTTCTGCACACTTTCTGCATTTGTGAATCTTCTTTATGACAGATGCACCGCATCATTTACCAACTCTACAAAATAAGAAATGGGAAACGTATTTCCCATTCTCTCTGAGACTCAGACTAAGGTAACAGAAGTGGAAACATATACTGTTCCTCAATATAGTGTGACACATCTCCTGACATAACATTGGGACTGAATACACGAGGCAGTGCAGTAGACAAGGGGTCTGAGAAAGTTCACATCTCGGAAGCAGTCACCCTCGATTGTAATGAGTTCCACTGGGGAACATTGGAACAACATTCTACTCCCTGGTCTGTTGCAAAACAGTTGTTTAGCTTGTTTGTTCAGTGACTGTCCTTAATGTCATTTACTCTGTGCTGGTGAGGTTTCTCTCGGCTTTGAATGGAGTGGATCTGAACAGGGTGGTGACCAATCAACTTGAAGGAGCACAGCTCCTCGCAATGAACACGCAGCAGCCAATAATTGATCAGGTATCGGCCATTTACTGTCCCATTCTGGCAGCAGTGGGTGCTCCTGGGTCTTTCTGCCCGCTGCCCCCAACCACCTTCAACCACAGCTATGGAGTGTCTGTGCATTTTGTGTACAAAGGTTACAAGAAGTTTTATTAATGCACTACTTATGAAAATGCCACAATGCATTCCACAGGAGAATTACTAAAGGAGATATCGGGAAGATTAGCAGAAAACCTTGGAGATGTACAACAGCACTGGAGGTCACTGGAACTGCGAGGCTGCAGCTGCCCTTGCTGTGTCACTGTGCTGCTGCTTGTGTGGAGAGCGGAGTAAGGTCAATGACTTTGCCTCATTTCTAATGAAAGGGCATTAAAGTGGATCATTGAGGGTTATGGGGTACTGACACATCAGAGGATCCAGTGGCATCAGTTTATTATTGCCATGTGTACCGAGATACAGTGAAAAGCTTTTGTTTGCCTGCTGTCCAGACAGATCATGCCAGACATAATTACATCCACATCGTAGAAAGAAACCAGAATGCAGAATATAGTGTTGCAGTTCCAGGGAAAGTGCAGTGCCGTAGAAAAGGAAAGTGCAAGGGCCACGGCAAGGTAGGTTGGGAGATCAAGAGTTCAACTTTTAGCCTATGAAAGTTCTGTTCAGGAGTCTGATAACAGTTGGATAGAATTTGTCCTTGAGCCTAGTGGAACGTGCTCTCGGGCTTTTGTATCTTCTGCCCGACGGGAGGGGGGAGAAGAGAGAGAGTGAGAAGGGTGGGAGGGGTCCTTGATTATGTTGGCTGTTTTCCCGAGGCAGTGGGAAGTGTGGACAGAGTCGGCAGAGGGGAGGCTGGTGTGTGTGATGAAGTTGAAGCCAGCGTAGATCAGCCATGATCATATTGAACAGTGGGGCAGGTTTGAGGGGCCGAGTGGCCTACTCCTGCTCCAACTTTCTTGTGTTCATTGACTCTTGTTTCTCTCTCTCCTCAGACGCTGCCTGACCTGCCGAGTGTTTCTGCCCTTTTCTGAGCTGGAGTGATAGTGACTTGGACTGATAGTGAGACAGATACAGGGTTAGATCATCAAACAGCAAGGTAAACAGATTGGTTCAGAGGCAGATAGCAAGCGAAATATTAGACAGACAAATTGGAAGGCAGATAACCAGTGAAATAGACAGATAACTAAACTAACTGATGGGGAGATTGACTCAGAATGAAATAGACAGCTGGTGAGATAAATACACAGCTCGAGATATACGTTGCTCCACATCTAGAAGGACAAATAATGAGACAACTGCATAGTTGATTACATAGATCACAAGCTGGATAGATTGGTAAATAAGGCAGTGAGACAGATCGTGATAAAGACTGTTAGCACCATAGGCATGAAAAAACAGGTACATAGCTCACTAAATAGAGAGCAAAATGGACAGACAATAATGGAAATCATAAAACTGCAGATGCTGGAAATCTGAAATAAAAAAACAGAAAAAACTGGAGACTAGAAATTAGGGACCATCTATAGAAAGAGATGGGGAGCATCTTGGGGACAGTGATCATAATTCAATTCATATTGGCATAAGCATAGAAAAGGACAAAGGTGGATAATTAATTAAGGACATTGGAGAAGTTGCTGGGTTTTGGATAATTTAACTGGGTTTGTATTTAGCAAAAGTGGACAGGAAACAGCAAATCAGTGTCAGAGGACTGGGAGATGTTCAGTGAGGAGAAAATGGGAGCTGGGATCAAGTATGTTTCCAGTAAAATCCTTGGAGCAGCTCCCAATCCAACACCACATAGTTGGTGGGAGATAAATGGGATTGGGTAAGGCAACAAACAGGGAGAGCTCTGCACTGCAAGAGGACTGGAGAGGCCATGAGACACAGGGTGAAATATAGGAGAGTAAAGAAATATATTGTTGGATAAAATCAAAGAAAACCTTATGAAACAGGAACGGGGAGAGAATAGAGTGGAGACCGTCCCACTGGAGACCAACAGAGCAGTCTGTGTGTGGCGGTGGGAGACGTGTATGACTGTTCTGTGCCTGTCTTCATGGACGAATGGTGAGATGCAGGCATCGATGCGGAAGCAGACTATGGAGCATTGGGAATGATAAACATAAAGAGACATAGGATTCATTAAAGGATCCAGCATCTTCAACACTCCATAAATTTCCGGACCTGGATAACTTGTATTTCAGGTTTTAAAAAGAACATAGAATATTACAGCACAGTACAGGCCCTTCGGCCCACAATGTTGTGCTGACGTTTTATCCTGCTGTAAGATCTAATCCTTCCCCCCCACATAGCCCCCCATTTCTCTATCATTCATGTGTCTATCTAAGAGTTTCTTAAATGTCCCTAATGTATCTGCCCCCACAACCTCTGCAGGCAGTGTGTTCCATGCACCCACCACTCTCTGTGTAAAAAAACTTACCCCTGGCATCCCCCTTATATCTTCCTCCATTCACCTTAAAATTATGTCCCCTCGAGTTAGCCATTGTCACCCTGGGAAAAAGTCTCTGACTGTCCACTCGATCTATGCCTCTTATCATCTTGTACACCTCGATCAAGTCACCTCTCATCTTCTCTCCAAAGAGAAAGGCCCTAGCTCACTCAACCTATCCTCGTAAGACATGCTCTCTAATCCAGGCAACATCCTAGTAAATCTCCCCTGCACCGTCTCTAAAGCTTCCATGTCCTTCCTATAACGAGGCGACCAGAATTGAACACAATACTCCAAGTGTGGTCTGACCAGAGTTCTATAAAGCTGCAACATCACCTCGTGGCTCTTGAACTCAATACCCCAACTAATGAAGGCCAACACACCATATGCCTTCTTAACAACAGCTTCTTCCCCACTGCTGTCAGACTCCAGGACCGTCCACCCCTCTCCCATCCCCTTCCTGGTGATGCTGCCATGTTCTCCGACTCTTAATTCTCCCTCTCTCGGTTATTCCCTCATTGTCAGCACTACTTCAGACCACACGGCAACCTTTGCCCCACTGTTGTTTTGTGCACGTCACTGTATTTATTTATTACTCCCATGTAAATGTTGGTATTGGAAGTAGTTGATTATTGTCACATGTACCAAGACACAGTGAAAAGCTTTTGTATGTGTGCCATCCAGACAGATCATGCCACACGTCAGTACATCGAGCGAATGAATAGAAAAACAGAATGCAGAATGTAGTGTTGAGGCTGAAGTCACTGTTTACTCTGTGAGCTTCACGCCAGCAAGGAATTTCATTGCACCCTGGTGTATTCCACAATAAATTAATCCAAATCTGTATCACACTGTTCTCTGGGGAGTGCAGAACTCACGTTAATTACTGGCTTGTGATGGGGTGCATCTTCATGTTTGTACATTAGTTCTGGTTAATGACATGGGTGATGTCAGAGGAATAGGGTCAGGGATAAATCTGACCGTTTCCAAAGCTCTTCTTCATTCAGTGCCTCCTTTTACCAGAGAATGGGGCGGCAGGCACTTCCGATCCAGATCTTCTACCCGATTCTTGCAGTGATTGGAGTACCCGGTAAGTCATTTACATCCATTATTTCCTGCAGGGGAGCCCCGTTTAGCTGCAGAGTTGCTATCTCTGCATCTTCCCAGTAACTGGTCAGAGGCAGGGATCAAGTGGCCACCTTGTGCACCTCCTCGCCATCGGTTTCAATGGGGGAAGGAAGACGGTCGCTCCTATCCCGTTGGCCTCCACCCTACCGTAAGGGACATGGGCTTCAGCCCCAGTCGCGGGCTGTGGCTCACTGTTACTGTATGTGCTTGAGGCATAGAGTCACACAGCACAGAAACAGGCCCTTCGGCCCACCACACCAGACTATCGAATGATACAGAGACACAAGAGACCGTAAACGCTGGAATCTGGAGCAAAAAACAAACTCAGCAGGTCAGGCAGCATCTGCAGAGGGATGCGGACAGTTGACGTTTTGGGTCGGGACCCTTCATCAGTCCAGCCCCACTGAGAGGTGGGTAACGTTCTGCAGGTTAAACTGGGTGGTCTACATACACTTCTTAGATCAGACTATTCAGTTCATCCGGACTGATGAGGGGTCTTCACCTGAAACGTTGACTGTTCATTTCCCCCCACAGACACTACCTGACCCACTGAGTTCCTCCAGCAGTTTGTTCTTTGCTCTCAAATGGTATGTTGAGTTTGAATATGTTATCTGCAAATCCCATCTCAGTGGCTTGAGTAGCACCTATTGAACTTTCTCTCTCTCTGACAGAGGAGAGAGGGAGAAAGAGACAGACAGAGATATACAGAGAGAGAGAGGGAGAGAAACAGACAGACAGACAAAGAGAGAGAAAGAAGGAGAGAGAAAGAGAGATAGAGAGAGAGGGAACAAGAGACAGAGACAGAGAGAGGGAGAGAGAGACAAAGAGAGAGACAGAGGAGAGAGAGAGACACACACACATGGAGACGGTGAGGGAGAAAGAGAGAGAGAGACACACACACACACAGTGAGGGAAAGAGAGAGAGAGAGATAGACACACACAGTGAGGGAGAGAGAGACACACACACACAGACAGTGAGGGAAAGAGAGAGACACACACACAGACACAGTGAGGGAAAGAGAGACACACACACAGAGACAGTGAGGGAGAGAGAGAGACACACACACAGAGACAGTGAGGGAGAGAGAGAGACACACACAGAGACAGTGAGGGTAAGAGAGAGAGAGAGACACACACACACAGACACACACACACAGTAAGGGAGAGAAAGACACACACTCACATAGAGAGACATGAACACACACACACACACACACACACACACACACACACACAGTGAGAGAGAGAGAGAGAAAGAGAGAGAGAGCTCCATTGTTGATGTGAAGTGCCTTTATTTGTATAAATGCACAATTTCATCCCAGTTTTGATTCTGACTCATCGTTAACCCAACAGTTACTGTGAAAGGGATCGGTTGCTCCATCACCTTCATTTCAATGGACTTAGAAATGGGACTGTGTGTTGAATGGAATCAAGCCCTTAAAGCTGTGCCCTCTTGTACTTGACATTCCTACTCTGGGATAACAACTCTGAACATCTGATCTATCTCTGTCTCTCATAATTTTATAAACCTCTATCAGGTCTCCCCTCAGCCTCTGACACTAAAGTGAAAACAATCCAAGTTTATTTGACAATGCCTACACTATGTGCTCCAAGTTTTACTGTGAATGCTCCACGAAGGTAGTAGGTCGCACCCAAAGGCGAATTATGGAGTAACCATTGTGGGCAACCTGTGACGTTCATTAGACAAGGTGTGAAATCACCAGCCGGGTTCAGGGGAACTAAACGTGTTCACAATGGGAGCACCTTCACCCAGAAACGATCACTGGCGCTACCTAACCAGGGAAACAGTTGTTCTACTGCACAGTTGGGTAAATGGATCCAACGACCGGGTTTGTAAATCTACCGCAAGGGAAAACGTGTGACAGGAGAGAGACCACTGCTCTGTGCCACCTTTAACAATCATAGTCGGTTGAGTTCCCAGGGCTGTGGTAACAGTGGCCACTGTAACTTTGAGCACTAATTAATCCCTTATTCAAAATTAGCAGCAAAGGGGATGTTGGCATCTCGCCATCTTCTCTGCAGTCTCTGGCAGTGTCACCCATCACCCCATCCGCCGGGCACTGGGATGGGGGCACACTAGGCCAACACCTGGTGGTGTCAGGTGGGTGGCCAAGGGTCCTGAGGGTCTGGGGGGAGGGGGGTGGAAGGGGGTTTGGGTGGAGGAAGTTGGGGGGGTGGGGATTGTCCCTGGGCACGCTGCCAGTCCCTGTCTGGTGGGGGCAGGGGTGACGTGGAAGGCGATGGGCAGCCAGGGAGTGGCACCGGAGGGGGTGGATGGGGGCGGCTGGGGTAGAGGGGAGAGGGGGATAGGTGGATGGGGAGTGGGGGGGGGTGGCCGAGGTAGGGGGGGTGTAGAGAGCTGTGGTTGGGGGCGGGGTGGTGAGGGGGGAACGGAAGCGGAGGACGTGGTAGGTGGCAGGAAGGGGGAGGGATTCGTGATGGAGGAGGGGAGGAGGGAGCAGAGAAGGAGGGGGGACAGAGGGAGGAGGTTGGTGAATGAAGGAGGTTATGCAGAAGAAAGGGAGGGGGGATCAATGAGAGGGAAGGGGAGGGAGGAGGGAACGGGGAGGGGGAGTGCAGAAGAGGGGTAAGTGAGAGGGGAGGAGGGAGCAGAGAGGGATTAATGAGTGAATGGGTTTGTGCAGAGGAGACCAAGGGAGGGGTGAATGAGTAGGGAGGGAGGGGGGGGTGAGGGAGGTGTATGAGGAGGGACGGAGGAGGAGGGGGCTGAGGGAGGTGAATGGAGGGGAGCAGGGGCTGAGGCAGAGGTGAATGGAGGGGAGGAGGAGGGAGTCTGAGGGACGGGTGAAGGGAGGGGAGGAGGGGAACGTGAGTGAGGCGTGAATGTAGGGGAGGAGGGAATGGAAGCTGAGGGAGGGGTGAATGTAGGGGAGGAGTGAGGAGGGCAGGCTGAGGGAGGGATCTGGTGCCACTGAGCGGTGAAACGGAGGGAAGGCTTCAGGTAGATGACCTTCCGGTTGGGTTCTGACAGCCGAGGGCTCCTCACTTTCCGTCCCAGCTTCCCGACTGTGCACTCCCGTGACACCACAAAATGGCTGCCCATGAGCTCACCAAATGTTCCTCCCAACAAAATCCCGGGCCAATAACATTTGGTGCTCCGTTCAATCCCGACCTCCGGCGCTGTCTCTGTGCGTGTGTGTGGAGTTTGCACGTTCTCCCTGTGACCGTGTGAGTTTCCCCCCCCCCCCCTCCCCCAGATGCTCCTGTTCCCTCCCATGTCCCAACGACATGCGGGGTCAGTGGGTTAATTGGCCGCTGAAAATTGCTCCCCAGTGTGTGGGTGAGGGATGGAATCTTGGGGGGAGTTGACAGAAGTGTGGGGAGAGTGAAATGGGATCAGTGCAGGATCGGTGTAAATGGGTGCTTGATGGTCGGCACGGACTCAATGGGCCGAAGGGTCTGTCTCTGTGAAGCCATGACATCATGATCCCAATTTCTGAATCCTGCAAATCCAAAGACAGCGGATGCTGGAAGTTCCTGATGAAGGGTCTTTGACCTGAAACACTGACTCTGTTCCTCCCTCCACAGTCGCTGCCTGACCTGCTGAGTGTTTCCATCCTTGACCTGAAACAATGACTCTATTCCTTCCTCCACGGTCGCTGCCTGACCTGCTGAGTGTTCCCAGCATCTTCCCTCACCACCTCTCACTGTTTTACATTTCTTCCAGTCAACCTGTTGTCCTTCCTGATCCTGCTCCAAGGGAAGTGTGGTCTCTCCAAAGAGACAACCTGCTACATGATGGCCATGACAGTGGGAGATCTCATGGTGCTGGTTTTCAACGTGACAGTCAGCCAGATCGTTCGGTATCATTCCCCGGACTCGCTACTCAAGTACACTCCCGTGTGCCGGGCCAGCGCCTTCCTACAGGGCTTCAGCCTACAACTCACCTCCTGGTTCACCGTGTCTTTCACCTTTGACCGCTTTGTGGCCATTTGCTGTGGGGAGCTCAGGCTGAGATATTGCACTGAGAGGACAGCCGCTGTGGTCCTGACAGCCGTCTCCCTGATCAGCTTATTAACCAACATCCCTCTGCCTTTCCGCTACGAGCCCTGCTTCACTGTTAACCGTGTCCAGTATGGTTGCTGCACCATGGTGGGGTATCTCGCTTCACCGGTGTGGGCAGCTCACCGTTGGGTCACCACGCTCTCAACCACGTTCCTCCCCATCCCTGCCCTCTTGCTGCTGAACTCGCTGACTGCCAGGCACATCCTCGTGGCCAGCAGGGCTCGCAGAGCCCTGAGGATCAGTCGCTGCGGAGACCCCAACGGCGACCCCGAGATCAAAAGTCGGAGGACATCCATCATCCTGCTCTTTGCCATCTCGGGAAGCTTCGCCGCTATGTCGGCTCCCATCAGCGTGATCCACGCCTGGGTCGGTGTCACCGAGACCGTCACCTTTAAAGGGTCCAGCTCGCTGTATTTGGCCGTACAAATTACATTCCTGCTGAGGTGCACCGGTTCCTGCACAAACACCTGTGTTTATGCTTTGACCCAGAGCAGATTCAGAGCGCAGATGAAAGCCGTGGTGAAATCCCCCTTCGTTCCTCTTATTAAACAATTTACACAGTGACATGATCGTCACTGCCAAGTGTTTGCCTTGGTTCAATGGAACCTTGACATCTTATGGAGGAGGCACCTTACTACTCATTAGTCCATGTACAATCTTCTGCATGGGTATTCCTGTGCATGGATCCACATTTCCTTACCACACGACCCATTTTAGGCCCAGCAAGTCTACGTTATGGAGTCATAGAGTCACATAGCACAGAAACAGGCCTTCAGCCCAAGTGGAACAAGATTCCCGTCACGCGTCCCATTTGCCTGCGTTTAGCCCACATCCCTCTAAACCTTTCTTATCCATGTACCTGTGCGAGTACCTCTCAAACCTTGTTGATGTACCTGCCTCAACCACTTCCTCATTGCACATACTGACCACCCTCTGGGTGAAAAAGTTGCCCCTCAGATCCCTATTAAATCTCTCGCCTCTCATCTTAAACCTGTGCCCTCTAGTTCTTGATTCCCCAACCCTGGGAAAAAGACTGAGTGCATTCACCCTATCTGTGCCCCTCATGATTTTACACACCTCTATAAGATCACCCCTCATTGTCCTACACTCCAATGAAAAAAGTTCCAACCTGCTCAACATCCCTCCATAACTCAGTCCCTCAAGTCCAGTAATCTCAATCCCCCCCATTAAAGTCCCCTGTAACGATGAGTCGGAGTACAGGAAGGAGATGGAGAGCTTAGTGGTACGGTGTCATGACAACAACCTTTCCCTCAACATCAACAAAACAAAAGAGCTGGTCATTGACTTCAGGAAAGGGGGCGGTGTGTATGCACCTGTCCACATCAATGGTGCTGAGGTCGAGAGCATTGAGAGCTTCAAGTTCCTGGGCGTGAAGATCACCAATAGCCTGTCCTGGTCAAATCACGTAGATGCCATGGCCAAGAAAGCTCACCAGCGCCTCTACTTCCTCAGGAGGCTAAAGAAATTTGGCATGTCCCCTTTGACACTCACCAACTTCTATCGATGTACCATAGAACCATAGAACCATAGAACCATACAGCACAAAACAGGCCCTTCAGCCCACCATGTTGTGCCGTCCATCAGACCACCCTCACACTACCTAACCCCTTCCTCCCGCATATCCTTCTATCTCACGTTCCTCCATATGCCTATCCAACAAGCTCTTGAACCTGTCCAATGTATCTGCCTCCACCACCACCCCAGGCAGTGCATTCCATGCACCAACCACTCTTTGGGTGAAAAACCTCCCTCTGACATCTCCCCTGAACCTCCCACCCATAACCTTAAAGCCATGACCTCTCGTCTTGAGCATTGGTGCCCTGGGAAGGAGGCGCTGACTGTCTACTCTATCTATTCCTCTCAATATTTTATATACCTCTATCATGTCTCCTCTCATCCTCCTCCTTTCCAGTGAATAAAGCACCTTAAGCCTCTCCTCATATTCAATACTCTCCAATCCAGGCAGCATCCTGGTAAATCTCCTCTGCACCCTCTCCAATGCCTCCACATCCTTCCTATAATGAGGCGACCAGAACTGAACACAGTACTCTAAGTGTGGCCTAACTAGAGTTTTGTAAAGCTGCATCATCACCTCGCGGCTCTTAAACTCAATCCCGCGACTTATGAAAGCCAACATCCCATTGGCCTTCTTAACTGCTCTTTCCACCTGTGAGGCAACTTTCAATGAACTGTGAATATGAACCCCCAGATCCCTCTGCTCCTCCACACTGCCAAGTACCTTGCCATTCACCCAGTACTCTGCCCTGGAGTTTGTCCTTCCAAAGTGTACCACCTCACACTTCTCCGGATTGAACTCCATCTGCCACTTGTCAGCCCAGCTCTGCATCCTATCAATATCCCTCTGTAAGCTCCGACAGCCCTCCACACTATCCACAACACCGCCTATCTTAGTGTCGTCCGCAAACTTACTAACCCAGCCCTCCACCCCCTCATCTAAGTCATCTATAAATATCACAAAAAGTAGAGGTCCCAGAACCGATCCCTGCAGGACACCACTAGTCACTGCCCTCCAATCCGAGGGCACTCCTTCCACCACAACCCTCTGCTTTCTACATGCAAGCCAATTCCTAATTCACACAGCCAAGCTTCCCTGGATCCCTTGGCCTCTGACCTTCTGAAGAAGCCTACCATGAGGAACCTTATCAAACGCCTTACTAAAATCCATGTAAACCATATCCACCACACTGCCCTCATCAATCTTCCTGGTCACCTCCTCAAAGAACTCTATCAGACTTGTGAGGCAAGATCTTCCCTTCACAAAGCCATGCTGGCTGTCCCTAATCAGTCCATGATTCTGAAGGTGTTCATAAATCCTATCCCTTAGAATCCTTTCTAACAGCTTACCCACCACAGACGTGAGACTCACCGGTCTATAATTCCCTGGCCTATCCCTATTACCTTTTTTGAACAAGGGGACAACATTCGCAACCCTCCAATCCTCCAGCACCACCCCCGTAGACAACGAGGACTCAAAGATCCTTACCAGCGGTTCAGCAATCTCCTCCCTAGCCTCTCGAAGCAGCCTGGGGAAAATCCCGTCAGGCCCCGGAGATTTATCTGTCTTAATATTATTTAACAACTTCAACACATCCTCTCTCTTGATATCAACAACCTCGAGAACATTACCCCTACCAGCACTCCCTTCCGCATCATCAAGACCCCTCTCCCTGGTGAATACCGAAGAGAAGTACTCATTCAGAACTTCTCCCACTTCCGCCGCCTCCAGGCAAATTCTCCCACCTTTGTCCTTAATCGGACCTACCTTCACCCTAGCCATCCTCCTACCCTTCACGTACTTGAAAAAGGCCTTGGGATTTTCCTTAACCCTACTAGCCAAAGCCTTTTCATGTCCCCTTCTAGCTCTCCTCAGCCCTTTCTTAAGTTCCTTCCTCGCTACCCTATATTCCTCACGGGCCCTGTCTGAACCTTGCTGCTTATACCTCACGTATGCTACCTTCTTCTCCCTAACAAGTCGTTCCACCTCTCTCGTCACCCACGGTTCCTTCACCCTGTCATTCCTTCTCTGCCTCACCGGGACATATTTATTCCTAACATCCTGCATAAGATCCCTGAATATCGACCACATCCCCATGGTACATTTTCCTTCAAAAAGGACATCCCAATTTACACTCCCAAGTTCTCTCCTTATAGCCTCGTAGTTAGCCCTTCCCCAATTGAAAAACCTCTTGTCCTCTCTGCACCTGTTCCCATCCATGACAATCTTAAAGGTTATGGAGCAATGGTCACCGTCCCCCAAATGCTCACCCACCAATAGATCCTTCACCTGTCGCAGTTCATTTCCTAAAACTAGATCTAACATGGCATTCCCTCCAGTCGGCCTGTCAACATACTGCGTCAGGAATCCCTCCTGGACACACTTAACAAATTCCGTCCCATCCAAACCTTTGGCACTAAGCATGTTCCAGTCTATATTTGGGAAGTTGAAGTCTCCTATTATAACAACCCTGTTATTTCTGCTTCTCTCCAAACACTGCCTGCCAATCTGCTCCTCTATATCTCTACTGCTACCGGGGGGCCTGTAGAATACTCCTAGTAGAGTAACTGCTCCTTTCTTGTTCCTTAATTCCACCCATACGGACTCTAGAGATGATCCTTCTACAACATCCATCTTTTCCACAGCCGTAACAGTGTCCCTGACCAGTATCGCCACCCCTCCTCCTCTTCTCCCCCCTTCCCTATCCCTCTTAAAACACCGAAAACCAGGAATATTCAATATCCACTCCTCTCCTGACGTCAGCCACGTCTCAGTAATAGCCACGATATCATAGTCCCCCATACTTATCCAAGCCCTCAGTTCATCCCCCTTATTCCTGACACTTCTTGCATTTAAGTAAACACACTTCAGTCCATCTACCTTACGACTTTTATAGCCTGAATTCTGCTTCTCCTTCCCCAAAGCCTCTCTACCTGTTTGATCTAACTTTTCCCCATTCCCTTCTTCCTCTGACCTACTCCTCCGGTTCCCTTCCTCCTCACAAACTAGTTTAAACCCTCCCGAACCACCCTAGCAAATCTCGCCGCAAGGATATTGGCCCCCTTCTGGTTTGGGTGTAACCCGTCCTCTCTGTACAGGTCCCACCTTCCCGAGAAGAGATCCCAATGATCCAGAAATCTGAAACCCTCCCTCCTGCACCAGCTTCTCAGCCACTCATTTATCTGGCACCTCCTCCTATTCCTGCCTTCACTATCACGTGGCACTGGCAGCAATCCCGAGATTGCTACCCTTGAGGTCCTGTTCCTCAATTTTCTGCCTAGCTCCCTGAACTCACTCTTCAGGACCTCATCCCCCTTCCTACCTATGTCGTTGGTGCCAATATGGACCACAACTTCTGGCTGCTCTCCCTCCCACTCAAGAAGTCTGTGGACCCAATCAGTGACATCCTGGACCCTGGCACCTGGGAGGCAACATACCATCCGGGATTCATACTCACTGCCACAGAACCTCCTGTCTGTTTCCCTGACTATCGAGTCCCCTATCGCTACCGCATGTCTCTTTCCCACCCTTCCCTTCTGAGCAGCAGTACCAGTCCCAGTGCCAGAGACCTGGTAACTGCAGCTAGGCCCCTGCAGGTCATCCCCCTCAACAGCTTCCAAGGCAGAAAACTTGTTACTGAGGGGAACAGCCTCCGGGGTTCTCTGCTCTGTCTGCCTGCCTGACTTCTTCTTCCTCTTCCCTCCCCTGACAGTCACCATTCTATCTGCCTCCTGAACCTCAGATGTACCTACCCTAAGGGGGGGTGACTGTCACCTGATGCACCGTCTACATAACTCTCTCCCTCCCTTATGCTGTGCAGTGTTTGTAGCTGCGACTCCAGCTCATCAACTCTGAGCCGAAGTTCGTCCTGCCTCAAGCACTTACTGCAGATGTGGCCATCTTGGACCGCAGCAAGGTCCACGAGTTCCCACATCAAACAGCTGCAGCACACCACCATGTCCTCCATCTGACTACCTTTTTTTCCCTAGTTAGTCCCACCTACAAATCTATAATGACCAAAAGGTAAACCTTGCCTTTACCTACTTACCAGCTACTTACCCTCCTTGCCCCTTCGCGCCGAAGCCCCTTGAGCCAAAGCCCAGAACACTCTGCTGCCACTCACTCCGCTGCCCGCTCCGACGCTGCCCGGTCTATAGGCTGTTTGCTTTTTAAGCTGCCTGTGCCGCGCCTGCGCAGTCGAGCCCCCACTTGACTACTTAAAAAACTTATTAAAAAATCTAAACCTT